>NC_064810.1:95965734-96062584 GCF_023721935.1 Panthera uncia
ACAACCACCACCACTGCTACTACTACCGCTACCACTACTACAACCACCACCACCACTACTACAACTACCACCACCACGACTACCACCACCACTACTACTACTACCGCTACCACTACTACAACCACCACCACCACTACTACAACTACCACCACCACGACTACCACCACCACTACTACTACTACCGCTACCACTACAACCACCACCACCACTACCACTACTATCACCACTACTACTACCACTACTACCACCACTACCACCACCACCACTACTACTGCCACTACTGCAATTACTACTACTACCACTACTACGACTACGACTACTACTACCACTATGGCTGCTGCTGCTGCTTCTATAGCCACAATACACCTACACCAGAACTATGAAATATAGAAGGTTTTCACTGTTCAGAATGCAACCCCCACTGCTTTTTGAACATTTTCAGATTACCCTAGTTTTAGTTTAAAATGAGAATTCTTTTTTTGATATGAAAGAGTATATTTTAGCTGAGGAAATAAGCTATAAAGTTTCAGGCACTAACTATTTAAAATATGTGATGTTTTGAAAGCTGATAATTTGATATGGTATATACATTAGTTCAAACACTATGAAAAAGTGAGGCACTAAAACTTAATAGGGTATTTGTAGAGAATGGCCATACATGGCCTTTGGAATGGGTCATATTAATAACCCTCATGTAACAATTATCACTCACATGAAGAGTATTGGTATCAGCTAGGAGGCTGAGTCTCTAAAATCCCTAACAATCATGGCTGACAATCACAGTAAAATATACCTTGAATAAAAAAAAAAAATTAAAAAAAAAAGATACCTTGAATAGAAACTCAGGAATATGCCAATATTCACCTTTCAAAGAGAATTGTAGATCTATCTGATAAGGTTGGGTTAGCGAATTGAGTTTGGAAGCATGCAAATATCAACTATTTCATTGATTCATCGATTGAGTATTTCAACCCTACACACTGTCACTACTTTGTACCTGGCATAGTGCTGGAAAGAGAACAGTGAATAAGTTCAGCTCTACAGTCGGCCCCAAAGAAGAGAAAAACAAAGAGTGCTCTACTGAGTTTCCACAGACCAGAAACACCACTGTTCCACATGCTCTTGATGTGCTCCCTGAATAAAACCAATTCATGTTCAAAAATATCTTGTTCTCTCAATAGAGCAGGTCAAAAATATAATTCTGCTGTTTGTGTGCTTGTAAATATTCAATTGTTTATATGGCAGTGGAAATAATTTGTTTCTATATCTTTTTCATTAATTTGGAAACTTTAAATATTGGTTTAGTTCTTTCTTACTCCTGGGATAACTGACTGTAACTTGGTGTATATTCCTAGGCTGTGCTAGCAGTAGAAGGAAAGCATGAGGACTGAGAAGCAGGATTTTGTGGCCTCCTGGTTGGGCCATTTGGCTGCCTCCTAAACAGGACTCTCTTGTCCTGTGGCCCCATGAATACTCGTTCCCCACGTCTCCTTCCATTTCAACCATTTCCAGTAATAGAACTCAGGCCTGTTAGTTTGCCATGATCTTCCTTTCTTCCAGGCGGGGTGCATTAGTGCTCAGAAAGCATTTAAGAACCTACAGATGTGCGATATGCACTCATTTCAAAAAGAAAATGTTATGGGTTATTCATGTACTAAAAGCACTTTTTTTTTCTTTCTAATTCTGGTTAGCAACTGCTGGCATCAACAATAAAGTTTGCCTTTGGAACCCCTATGTTGTCTCTAAACCGGTTGGTGTCCTCTGGGGTCACTCAGCCAGCGTAATAGCTGTCCAATTCTTTGCTGCAAGAAAACAACTTTTCAGCTTCTCCAAAGATAAAGTAAGCGATATTGTACATTGAAAGTATTTACTTCTGCCTCCTGGGTTCCTCCCTAAATCTATCCTTGGTCCTGAATTCCTCTGGGGGATGGTGTAGATTTTTAAAATATACTGGCTAACTACTATGTCTTTGGAAACCTAAATTAGGAAAAGATATTTATGGTAACTTAAGCATAGTCCTGGGCAACTAGACAAAGTATTTCCTTAAAAAACTTTTCTAAATGATATACTCGTGGATTTAATCTTTATAGCTGCACTCTCAGAAGCTCACATCTGGAGAGTTTCCAAAGTTCTCACTAATGCAATAGAAAAAAAAAAAATAGCGATGGGGAAATGTTGCTTGGTAATTGTAAGATGTGGAATAGGCACAGCTAATTAGTTATTTTTTTTTATATTGAAGAAATTCGGTAAATTAGAAATTTAAGTTAACCTGAAGACTATCAAGTTCCTTAAGTACATTTCAATTGTGTAAATCAGTCCATTTCCATTTGGTGATGTTGATGGGATATTTGTTAAATGTCAGACAAAAACATGGTACCAGAACCAGGCATCCAGGTTGAATCCTGACCACATTATTTACTACCCATATTCCCCTTAGGAAAATTTCTTAATCTCTAATAATCTTGTCATTTGTTTCTCTGTCAAACTTTCATTTTGCATAATGCCTAATTTATAGATCCAGTTAACATGTGACAGATTTCAAGACACTTGGTTGTGAAGAGAAGGGGCGCAGGGCTATAGGCTTACGGGAACAGGCCCCACCTGAGGCTTTCAATGAATCTGACTTTTTATTTTATTCTAAAGTGATACGTGTATATGTAAAATCTAAACAGAAACTCATCTTCAACTCCTTAGCCTCATCCCACTCACAGGTCTTGCCAAACTTGTATATTTTGCTGTAATACCGATTGTGTCAATCTTCTCCCAATTCTGGTTGATTCTACCATCAAAATATGTTTATCAGCCTCACCTCTCCCTCTCTGCTGCCACTGCTCTTAGTTCAAAATCTCATTTTCTTTTACCCAAAATATAACAAAGATTTCCTAACATTTCTCCCTACATCCAGATGATCTGACTCCAGTCTGCCCTTTGTCCTGCTAATGAAGTGGTTTGTAAAAAAAAAGCTTTTTTAGCACTTCATCTAATCCTCCGTCTAAGTATCAACTCCAGAATTCTTAAGCTTTCATACAAAGCCCTCTCCCAGTGTGTCAGCCCCACTTTATTTCCTGCTTTTCTTTTTCATTCATTTAAGGCTTCAGCCATATCCCAGTTGGCTGTTCCCACCCTGCTGCCTCAGGGCTCTGCAGTGTGCTCTTTCTTCTGCCTTTAGTTCCCTCTCCTTGATGATCAATTGACAAACCTCTTTTCACCCTCAGTCTCAAACTTTCTGGAGTCTTTCACACAGACTTCTGTTGCACACTCCACACTCCAGTTGCACCTGTGTGTCTCTTATTGGAACATGTATCCTGTTGTTTCAAAATTAACTGTTAGTTTGCTTCCTTAACCAGGGGGTGGTGTCTTTTTGGCTTGTATCCTTGGTATCCCTGTGTCTGGCACCTTGTAGTGTTTGTTCTGTGGTTATTTGTTGACACCTTGAAGGGAAGACATGTAACTATGAATCCAAAGTACCAAAAAACTCAGACTGAAAACTTTATTGATGTCCTCATCACATTTAGTTGTTTTATTTTTTGAGATCTTTGAGCACTTGGATATAACTTCCACTACTGAATTGAACAGTAATGTGCTTTGGGTACTCAAAGGTTATACATGTATCTTTTCCTAGATTTTGAGTCCTTAAGAACAAAGGTTATTTGTTGAGTTCGTTTTTTTCTGTTTCCCAGGACATAGCACATATTAATGTACTTAAACACATGTTAAATGGGACATATAAAATAGTGTAACTATCAATTAGCCGATGGGATCGATGAGGTTAAGGACTATTATATCTTTTTTGAATTGTGCCAAACACATAGTAACTCGTCCATACATCTTAAATGAATGAGTCTTTATCAAACCAATACGAAACAAATAACAAGTATTTTATCATTACAGAATTCCATGAAAGTGTTGAGTGAAAGAAAAAAAAAAAAACCCATCTTAGAGTGGGTTAGTAAACACTTTATTTGTCTTATTGAAGACTCTACCCTGGGAGACAGGATTTCAGGTTGTTCTGAAGAACTGCTCCAAAGTTTGTCTATTTATTTATTTATTTATTTATTATTTTTTAAATTTTTTCTTAACGTTTATTTATTTTTGAGACACAGAGAGACAGAGCATGAGCGGGGGAGGGTCAGAGAGAGAGAGAGACACAGAATCTGAAACAGGCTCCATCCAGGCTCTGAGCTGTCAGCACAGAGCCCGATGCGGGGCTCTAACCCCCGGACCACGAGGTCATGACCTGAGCCGCAGTCGGACGCTTAACCGACTGAGCCACCCAGGCGCCCCCAAAGTTTGTCAATTTATAGGGGATTGTATACAAAACGAAGGGAAGGGTATACATGCTCGCAAGCAGTTCTCCAAGGTATAATTGCGTGTCACAAGGCAGACTTTGGTTGTAAAAATTAAGGTTTACTGATTTCCACACAGATGTGTGAAAGACCCCTTAGGTCATCTTAATACATTGTGTTTCTATCATATATGATTGTTCAAAAATACTTCCTGCATGCTTCTGCTTAACTGGTTTTCTGCTTCTTGTTTTTGGTTTCTCCTTGAAATCATTTGAGAGCCAGAGAAGGCTGACATCAGTTACCCACTGCGGTTTTAATGCACAAAGGGTTTTATAACTTTAAAAGCGAGTGAAAAAAAAAAAAAGTCATCAGAGTCACAATTGATTGTGTATAGGTATCATCAATGTTAAGACTACCTAGCCTCTCCCAAAGCTGTTTTATCATTCTATTTTTGCTTTGACTTCTAAACCATTACGTTGTAATAAAGCTTGTCATGCTGTCTTTTACATTAGTCTAAATCCATTTCACTTTGATAAAGGCATAGTAATCTTAGTCTTTACGTCTTTATAACAAACAGGGCTTTCTACTACCAGGTTAAGCCTTTGCTTTATTGCTATACAATTCTTTTGGATGTTTTATGGGACTAGGGTAAAGGAACAGGGCAAATGAAAGACAACATCTTTTTTTTTCAAAGAGCCTTTGAATGAATCATATTTTTGTCAATGAGTTAGAGACTTTCAGACCAAAGCAATTTAGATCTAAATAATTTCTTCCAAAAATGATCTGAGACTTCAGGTGGTGGGTTTTTGTTTTGTTTTGTTTTGTTTTGTTTGTTTTGTTTTTGGAAGACTGCTGTAGTACCATTTTCCAGTGATGATTAAATAAATTTATCCCTATAGAATTTGGTAAATTTGGTACCACACTAAATAATAGTCCATTTGCATTTTGCTTTAGACTCCTAAACTTCACTAATGACAGCACCCTGCTGGGGGTCAGTAACTTGGGGATTTGGGGAGGAATTACCATGGGGAGTAAAAGGATTTTCAAAGCCTAGCAGAGATCTCTCTGCTGGAGGCCAACATTGCAACCCGTGAGCCTGATTAGCCTCTTCTATTGCTCCTAACTCTTCTAGGCTCTTCACCTGATTTGCCCATCAGAATCATATCACTTTGGAACTTAATCCTTCATTTAAGGTTGTGATTTTTCTTCTTTTTTTTTTCTTCAAATTTTTACTTAAATTCTAGTTGCATATAGTGTAATATTGGCTTCAGGAGTAGAATTTAGTGATTCATCACTTAAAACAGCCAGTGCATAACAGAACAAGTGCCCTCCTTAATACCCATCACCCATTTAGCCCATCCTTCACTCACCTCCCCTCTATCAACCCTCAGTTTGTTCTCAATAGCTAAGACTCTCTTATGGCTTGCTTTCCTCTCTTCCCCCCTCCCCCCACTTCCCCTATGTTCATCTGTTTTGTTTTTCTAAATTCAACATATGAGTGAAATCATATGGTATTTGTCTTGCTCTGACTGACTTACTTTGCTTATCATAATACCCTCTAGCTCCATCCACATCACTGCAAATGGCAAGATTTCATTTTTTTGATGGTCGAGTAATAGTCCATTGTATCTATATACCACATCTTCTTTATCCGTTCATCAGTTGATGGGCACATTGGCTCTTTCCATAATTTGGCTATTCCTGATAATGCTGCTGTAAACATTAGGGTGCATGTGCCCCTTCAAATCAGTATTTTTGTATACTTTGGGTAAATACCTAGTATACTAATGCAATTGCTGGTTCGTAGTATAGTTCTATTTTTAACTTGTTGAAGAAACTCATACTGTTTTTCACAGCGGCTACAACAGTTTGCATTGCATTCCCAATAATATAAGACAGTTCCCCTCTCTCCACATCCTCATCAACACTGGTTGTTCCTTGTGTTGTAAACTTTAGCCATTCTGACAGGTGTGAGGTGGTAGCTTATTGTAGTTTTGAATTGTCATTCCCTGATGGTGAGTGATGTTGAGTATCTTTTCATGTGTTTGTTAGCTATCTGGATGTCTTCTTTGGAAAAAATGTCTGCTCGTGTCTTCTGCCCATTTCTTCACTGGATTTTTTTGGAGGGGTGTTGAGTTTGATAAGTTCTTTACAGATCTTTGATTCCAACCCTTTATCAGAGATGTAATTTGCAAATATCTTCTCCCATTCCACAGGCTGCCTTTTAGTTTTGTTGATTGTTTCCTTTACTATTTCCTTTGTTCCTTATCTGGATGAAGTCCCAATAGCTCAAGTTGTGCTTTTGTTTCCCTTGCCTCCAGAGATGTGTCTGGTAAGAGGTTGCTCAGGCCAACGTCAAAGAGGTTGCTGCCTGTGTTCTCTAGGCTGTTGATGGTTTCCTGTGTCACATGTTGGTCTTTCATCCATTTTGAATTTATTTTTGTGTATGGTATAAGAAAATTTCATTTTTCTGCATGTTGCTGTCCAGTTTTTCCAATACCATTTGTTGAAGAGAGTGTCTTTGTTAATGGATATTCTTTTCTGCTTTGTCAAAGATTAGTTGGCCATATAGTTGGCCAGAAGTTGGGTCCACTTCTGGGTTTTCTGTTCCATTGATCTATGTGTCTGTTTTTGTGTTAGTACCATACCGTTTTCATGATTGCAACTTCATAACATAGCTTGACGTTTGGAATTGTGATGCCTCCAGCTTTCTTTTTCTTTTTCTTTTTCAAGACTGCTGTAATTATTCAGGGTCTTTTGTGATTCCATAAAAATTTTAGGAATGTTTGTTTAAGGTTCTGATTTTTTTCAGACCCTGATTTCTACATTGTAGACCCAAAGTTGATAAGAAAAATACAAAGTGAGACTTTGTGTTATGATTATATCTTACCTGCTTGTCTTCCTTTTCCTTCTGTGTACTCTTCCTCCTCAACTTCCCTCTGTTCATCCAGAAACAAAGCCATTTTCATTTTGTTTAAACTACACAGGTAAAGGGTCACCTGGGTGGCTCAGTCGGTTAAGCATCCGACTTTGGCTCAGGTCATGATCTCACGGTCCGTAAGTTCGAGCCCCGCGTCGGGCTCTGTGCTGACAGCTCAGAGCCTGGAGCCTGTTTCAGATTCTGTGTCTCCCTCTCTCTCTGACCCTCCCCTGTTCATGCTCTGTCTCTCTCTGTCTCAAAAATAAATAAACATTAAAAAAAAATTAAAAAAAAAACTACACAGGTAAATAGGTTAATGCCCTTCCATAAAAATTATAAATGAGGAAAAATGTAGTGCAAAAAATGGATACTCCTTTTGTTTATTTCCCCTTCAAATCCATTTCTCTCCCAAGAAACAGCCATTATTAACCCTTGATGTATATCTTCTCATAATTTTTGTTATACAGTTGGCCCTTAAATAGTGTGGGAGTTAGAGGCACTTACCCCACACATAGCCAAAACTTCATGTATAACTTTTCACTCCTCAAATACTTAACTACCAGTAGCCTACTACTGTTGACTAGAAGTCTTACTGATAAGTAAGTTAATCATAAGTAGTTGAGTAACACATATTTTGTATATTTTATGTATTATAGACTGTATTCTTACCACAAAGTAAGGTGGAGAAAAGGCAATGCTAAGGAAACATAAGGAAGAGTAAATACATTTGCAAATACATTTGCAGCACTATACTGAATTTATATTAAAAAAAATATCACAGGGGCGCCTGGGTGGCTCAGTCGGTTGAGCGTCCGACTTCAGCTCAGGTCACGATCTCGAGGTCCGTGAGTTCGAGCCCCGCGTCAGGCTCTGGGCTGATGGCTCAGAGCCTGGAGCCTGCTTCCGATTCTGTGTCTCCCTCTCTCTCTGCCCCTCCCCCATTCATGCTCTGTCTCTCTCTGTCTCAAAAATAAATAAATGTTAAAAAAAAAAAAATTAAAAAAAAAAATATCACATATAAGTGGGCCTGCAGAGTTCAAGCCCATGTTGTTCAAGGGTTAACTGTATTGTATATTATGTATATATAATAATATAATATATTTTATTTTATTATGTTATATTGTATTGTATTATAGTATTATATATACTATCCTGTGTATGAGTACAAATACAAGGTAGTATTTATTATTAGTTTTTATGTAAATGGTATCATACAAGACATTTTTTCTGCAGCTTGCTTTTCCTTAAAGAATAGCTCCTGGAGATCTTTCTGTGTGACTACACAGAGACCTGAATTTTTACTTGATGCATAGTAATCCATAGTAATAGATAGTCATAACTTTATTATCAAGCACCTGTTAATTGTAAAAGATATTTCTAAGTTTTTACTGTTATAAACAATCTTTTTAAAATTTTTTTCTGTTTATTTTTGAGATAGAAAGAGAGAGAGAGAGCATGTACAAGCATGAGTGAGGGAGGGGCAGAGAGAGAAGGGGACAGAGGATCCAAACTGGGCTCTGTGCTGACAGCCTGATGGGGGGCTCAAACTCACAAACCGGGAGATTATGACCTGAGCCCTGAGATCATGACCTGAGCCAAAGTGATAAGCTTAACCGACTGAACCACCCAGGTGCCACAACCTTTATAAACCGTCTTACACACACACACACACACACACACACACACACACACACTTTAAAACACTGTATGTTAATTTCTTTGTGATAAGTTACTAATAGAAGTCCCTAGATTGAATGCTCTTGGGTCAACAGAGATGCATTCCTTAAATATTTTTTTTAAATATTGCTGATTTCGGGGCGCCTGGGTGGCTGTTGGTTAAGCATCCGACTTCGGCTCACATCATGATCTCACCAGTCAGAATTTGAGCCCCGCATTGGGCTCTGTGCTGATGGCTCAGAGCCTGGAGCCTGCTTCAGATTCTGTGTCTCCCTCTCTCTCTGCCCCTCCCCCACTCGTTCTATTTCTCTCTCTCTCTCTCTCTCTCTCTCTCTCTCTCAAAAATAAACAGTAAATTTTTTTAAATAATCCTGATTTAGATCTAGAAACATTGTACTTGTCGATATACTTATCAGACGTGTGTAAATATGCCTGTTTCTCCAATCGTGTCAATAATGGATGCTATTAATGTGGTCACTTTTTTGTGTGTGAATCTGATGGACAAAAACCTATGATGAGTTTCTTTTTCAGATTTCTTTTTCCTTATTTATTTTTGGGGGGTGTATTACCTGATCATGCCCTTCATCTTATTAGCTCTTGTCTTTTTCTTATTGATTTGTAGTAGTTTGAAAAATATTTTAATTTTCCTTTACTATAGATAATGCAATATTTCACTTATTTCAAGCATATAAGAAATGATTTTCTTTATGGCTCTAGATTTTATATCTAGCTTAGGAATGTCTTCCATACTTCCTATTTATAAAATATGAAATATCTCCTTTATTTTCTACCAATAGTTTTTTCTGTTGTTGAATATATTTTGCATTTACCTTTGCAGTTTATCTAAAGTTTTTTTTTCCTACAAATGGATATCCAAATTATTTTTTGAATAATTTGTCTCTCACTGGTTTGAAATGCTATTGTTATCATCATTTGAATTACTGTATGTATATGAATTTGTTTCTGGATGCTTTATTCTTTCTATCAGTCTACTTGTCTTTTCCTACATAATACACTATCCAACCAGCATAACTATTGATACCTGGTAGGTCGTTTTCTACTTCTTCTTTCCCTTTTTCAGTTTTAATTGTCTTCTGCATTTTATCCCTCCAAGTACATTTTAGGATCAATATTCATGTTTCATGAAAAAAAAATACACTAGTATTTGGGTTGAAATTTGATTGAATATGATGATATTCGACATCTGTAAAGTACTGAGAAACCACAGCCTCTATCTCACCATGTATTCATTCTTTTAGCCGTCTTTCAGAAAAATTTCATGCCACGAATCTCTTTCCCATTCCTTGTTCAGGTTTTTTGTACGTATCTTAGCAAGTGTGACCACCTTTAGGAGGTGTGGCCCCTGTCTATATAACCCATTCATTGAGTTTTTTATTTTAATGTAGTATTTTTCTTCTAAAACATTTTTGTTAACTGGTAATTTGGGATAGTCTTTTGGTGCTTGCTCATTTTGGGGATTTTGACTTCTAGCTCTTTCATTTCCACGTAATTATTATCTGTCCTTATGTAATAATTCCAGTATCTGGACTTTGAAAGATCTAAATCCGATATTGGCTATTCTGGTGATTCTTTCTCTTGGTAACTTGTTTCCTTTTTATGTTTTGTTATCTTTTATTGTCACCTCATTTGTCACTGTTGCTAAACTCTAGGCATTCTGAGGAACTAAACTGGAGATGCTCTCCTCCAGAAATTTCTATTTGTTTCTGAAGGTGGAAGCGAGCAAGGATGCCGCCTGCGGCTACCACGTGCTCCCTTTCTCTTGTCCAGTTTAATCGAACAGTCTTGCCTCGGTGCCTGCGCCTAGCAGATGGTCGGTGCCTGCACCTAGCGGATGGTCCACGGCTCAAGCTCCCGGTTGTAGGAGCTTTTCCGTGTTAAGTTTGTTACTTTTTTCCTCTTTTTTCTTTTGGATCTGTGGAGATTGTTCCCACTCCTTGAAAACTCAGCAAGGCAGCAGAAATGATGTTCTGTTCAGAACTGTGTTCCTTTGAAGCAGAAAGGCCCCTTACAAAAACCTAGACTGTAATGACACTTGAACCAGAGTTCTCTTGTTCCAGCTGGTTTTCATTTGTTTGCTTCAAAGCTGTGATTAGTATAGATCTCAAGAGAGAAGAAAGAAAGAGAGAGAGAGAGAGAGAGGAAGAAAGAAATTTGAAGTGTTTAAGTTTACTTTGTAAAATAAGATAGGAATGGTGATCTTTGAAAAGCAAAATTAGAAAAAAAATGTTTTGAAGACTAAGAAAAATTCTGTTATGTGAGTAATGATAAGGGCAAAAAAATCAGTTTAATTGAGATTTTTTTCAATATCCCAAGTAAACTTTTGTTCTGAAAAAGGGTATCACCTGAAATAAAATGTTGGTATTAGTTAAGTGTATTAAACTTGAGTTTATTAAATTTAAATTTATTAAGGCTGAACTAGGACATCAATGAGATTTTTGCAGAATAATTCACAGTGTTAGTTAGAAAGGTTTTGACTTTTTCTAGTTCAGCAATAGAATATACAAACCAACACCTAACAGAAATTTAAGTCTTAGAGCTGTAGATCTTCTCTCATTTTCATTGAAAAGAATGAAAACAAAAAAACCAAAACAAAACAAAACAAAAACAGAGAAGATAATGGTTCTGGTAACAATTTAAAGATGATTAGCTCAAGAGAAGATTTTAATTTCCAGCCAATATTTTGGGTTTGACTTCAATCCTGGGGGGAAAAAACTGGTAAAAATATTTCTTAAAGGAAACTCTGTTCTATGACTTTATGATAAAACATTATCTGAGGTATTCAGTAGAATACTTTTGCTTGCATATATCATGTCAAACAAAATAGCCTTTAAGGGTTCACTGGTGATGCTTTCGTGGATTATCCAGAGGCTTAAATTCTAAATAAATAAGCTTGTTAAAACATAAAGGACTATTCAGGAGACCCAATTCCATCAGGTCCTGTTATGCTATCGTCTGCAAGTAGGTTATCCATTTTTGTGGATTACCCTGGAGAGCTGAGCGGCTGTACTGCTGTCCTCAAAATCCCCTCGTGATACATACTCTCTTTCCCTTTTTCTTGTTTCATTTTATATCTATCCCCTACAGGACTACAGGAGTTAGTAGCAAATGTTTGATGAAGCCAAACAGGTCTCACTTTGATAGTCACCTGAGTCTGTTTTCTACTTTTCTTTCCCTCACTTTTATATCATTATTGGGAAACTATAAACCTCTTTTGTCTCCTACTTTGAATTAAACTTGGAGGGGCGCCTGGGTGGCTCAGTCGGTTAAGCGTCCGACTTCAGCTCAGGTCATGATCTCACAGTTCCTGAGTTCAAGCTCTGTGTTGGGCTCTGTGCTGACAGCTCAGCCCGGAGCCTGCTTTTGATTCTGTTGTCTCCCTCTCTCTGCCCCTCCCACACTCACGCTTTTTCTCTCTCTGTCTCTCAAAAATGAATAAATGTTAAAAAAAAATTAAAAGAAAAACTTGGAGATGTTGCCAGTATATAAATAATGCTGATTTGGTTTTAGAAAGTGCACTGAAAACAGATTCTTTATCTATCCGTATCTATTCATGCATCCACCCATCCATGAAGTTACCCATTTACAAATCTAGTAGAGGACAAAATAACAGTTTTATTTATTTATTTTCGTATCTGTTTAGTACAGTTTTACTATGTTTATGTGAAATGATGCTGTCTCTTGCAGGAAGCAGGGAAAAAAATTCTTCAGCAAAATTAGACTGACAACATGGTGAGGTCCTACATTTCTTTGGTCCAGTCTTCAGAGTGCACGTTCTTAAATCTGTTTGAATTGTTGTTGTTTTGGAATGCACAGATAATAGGTTGAGCAACCTCGGTACATTCTAGACAGAATTGAGAGAATTTCAGAGCTGGCAGGGGTCCCTTTAGGAGAAAGGTGAGGAAATGAAAAGGTAACATTGCATACCTGAACTGCCAACTCGGAGTAGTATTAAAATGAGGGTCTGGGTGTCTGGTCTCAGCCCAGTGACTTCTTGTTCTAATGTATACAAATAACAAAATATTTGCTTTGATAATCCTGCATTATTAAATGGCCAACAGTTGAAACAAGGGGAAGTTTAGGCAGAAAAATATGTCCGCATCGTTACGTAAAAAGCTAACTGTTGTCATGCTATTAAATCATAAGCTCGGGTACTCATTCCTTTTAATATAAAAATGGAGATGAAATAGAAAGCTCCCAAACATGCCATTTCAAGGACTAGACTTAGGAAGGCTGAGTGTGGACGGACATCACAAGTTCTCAGCTATCATGATGAAAGCCGGATGTGCAGTTTAAATGAAAATTTGTGGAAAATATAAAATAAAAAAGCATCAATTGTTCAATTGTAAGTTTTAAGCTTAGATGTTTGTCAGTCTATCTATTTTTCCTACTGAGAATGACGAAAACCTCTCTAGGAAATCTGGAATGAAAATTGGTATTAAATATATGTCTTTCTACACTGTAGCCTAATTCTATCCCTGAAGTCAATTTCAACGTAACAGAGAAGAACCCGGGCTTCTCAAATACTAACTAGATATTTAAGTTACATTTTGTCAAAGAATGTGATTAATAAAACTGAATTAACGTGAGATATTTTTGTGATTAAAAGCGTAAAGACTGATGAGGAAAGAAGGGGAATATAGTTATCTGGTTTAAAGCCAAGCCACATAATATTACTGACTAAGCTGAGAGAAAGATTTCTTGTTCAAGGATATTAGCACTGACCTTAACACCATGTAGAGAAGCAGTCAAGGTAGAATGCAAAAGAAATGCTTGGGAAATTAAAAACGAACCAACAAAAACAAGGAAACAAAACACTAATAATCTCTGAGGATGGGTCCTCAGAGATTCTGATTAACCTGGCAGAAGGGCCCAAATAGGTCATTTCTAAGGTACCATTGGTGTTTCTAACGTCAAGATTAAGAACCATTTGTATAGAATGTGGTAGCGTAGAAAAACTGGAAAACATGGTATGTGACATGATTTCTAAGAGAATACTAGAACACTGTTCTGTGCAATGATGGTAACACATCAATATTGTTGCTTTGATTCTCAACAGAGAGAAAAATTAGAGAATTAAAGATGGGAGGGGACTTAAAGGGATCGAGGATCACTAAGAGAGTTAAGGGATCTTCAGAGGAAGAAGAGAAATCAGAACAATAAAATTAATTTTAAGAACAAGTAATGAATATACACATTTTGATAAAAACATATTTCAAGTTTTGATTGCTAATAGCAAGAACTGACCTATCATAGACAAGAGGTTATCGCTCATCTATTTTTAATTTTTCATTTAATTTATGCAACTAAGTGTCAATAAAATATTAAAGGCAATATAAATTACTTGAACAACACAGTGGAAAATGATTCTGTGAAAATTATAGTCCATTAATACTGTTGAGTTATTATTAATCTGTATTCAACTATGCCCCAGATTATTATCCTGACATGAAGTTAGTTTCTATTTTTTAGAAGGGAGTCTATACTAAACAAGACAGGATTCTGAACAATGAGGGTATAATGATTATAAGCAGTACGAGTGTTTGAGAATGATGGAGATGCGTCTAATCTTGTGGCTTTAACATTCAAAATAAGTTTATCAATTCTATTTTTATTTAGAGCACATTGAAAAAATATTTGCAAGTCTTTGTTATTATAGTATTTATATTTTTGAGGATAAATATATTCTGGAGTATTGCCAGAATAGTTTAAATAGAAATAATTTAGTAATGTTTAAGAACCAGAATGGTTCTTTAATGAAAAATTCTTGCCACAGAACCAACTTACTTCATAAATATATATATTCTTGGGGTTAGAAGGATTGGTAATGCTGTTTATCTGGCAGGGGTTGACTAGGTCATTTTAAGTTTGTTATAATTGTTGGTAGATGGAGAGATTACCCTATACATTAAGCATAATTATTTCTATAAGATGTTTGAAAAAGTTTCATAAAATGTCATTGTGGATTTTATGAGATTTGCAATTGGGTGAATAACGATGCAGAAGTGAGGCAAGTTTTTATGGGGTTCTATATTCTTGGATTTTATCCTAGCTGATGAACTCCACCAATGAGCTGGATAAATAGTTATTAGCTGAGCCACAATGTTCAACAAATTTAAAAAAAAATTATTGAACATCTATTATGTCTCATGGGATATGTGGACAAATTAGGGAGGAATTGTCAATATAACTGAATTAGGATTCAAAACTATATTGTCATACTTGGAAACTTTGAACAAAAAGTGGGAAAATCCTAGTCTTAGCTTAAAGCATCAGATTTTTGAAGGTAGGATGGTAAACGTCTGGCTTGATTATTTGTTCGTGGGAGTAAGATTTAAGAGTTTTGCACAGAGCCTCAAGGTAAGCAAAATTCCTGATGGAGTGACTTAATCACGATGCAAAAATAAGTGACTTGAAAGCGGTCACAGTGCCTATAACAGTGTAGAACACACCTGAAATACTGGATCCATTCTGACGATTTATCTTACATTTTGATGAGTAGAGAGATACTGTCTTAAATTGATAACATGATAATTAATGTGTAAGTGTATTATTTTAAAGTATCACAACCAGTAGGGCCAGAAAAAAAAGTTTAGATTGGGAGGAATGAGAAGGGAGAAAGAGCATGTAAGCAACGCCTTTTCCTTCAAAGGAGAGTCATTTGATCAATATGTGATATTTACACACACACACACACACACACACACACACACACATACACACACACACACTGCTATTATTTGGTGTCATGGAGAAATCCATGACTCAGGAAGAGTTAAAGAAGGCTGTCTCCAAGTAATATAAATTTAAAAGATAATTTAAAAAAGGCTGTCTCTGAGGAGTAGGGCTTGAGGTTTAGAGGGATGGGGGATGGGCTGCGAATAAAGCCCTCCAGTGCTATTGGATTTCACACCGTCAACATATCCAACTATGGTTTCAAAAGTTGAAAAAATCTGAATGATGATCCTCCCCTGGAGAGAAAGTGCAAAGACTGAGAGAATCAAGAGGCTGCTATGGATCAGTGAGTTCTGATGTTAAGATGGTTGAAGGAACTGGGATCATTTACCATGGACAAGAAGTGTTAAGAAGAGGCTTATGTTAAGAGACTCTTAAAAACTGAGAGCAAACTGAGGGTTGATGGGCGGTGGGAGGGAGGGAAGGGTAGGTGATGGGCATTGAAGAAGGCATCTTTTGGGATGAGCACTGGGTGTGGTATGGAAACCAATTTGACAATAAATTTCATATATTAAAAAAGAAAAGAAAAGAAAAGAAAAGAAAAAGAAGAGGCTTATGTAGATGTAGGAAAAGAGGGTAGAACCAGAAGTTAGAAGAGGATATCTCTGGGTGAATGTACATAGTAGATACCACAGGGACTTTTAACCTGCAGATTCTGAGTCTATACATATGTTTGGGAGATGCGCGTGTCTATATGCTCAAAGAAATTATATGCAAGATTCTGTATATATATATGGGCATATGCATTTAGGAGGAGGGGATAGACCATCATTTTGAACAGATTTTATTTTCCTGAAAGATTATATGATTTAAAATAGGTTAAGGGACACCTGGGTGGCTCAGTCACTCAAGCCTCTGACTCTCAATCTCAGCTCAGGTCATGATCTACAGTTCGTGAGTTTGAGCCCCACATCAGGCTCTGTGCAGACGGCTCAGAGCCTGCTTGGGGTTCTGTCTTTCCTCTCTGCCCCTCACCTATTTGTGCTCTCTCTCTCTCTCTCTAAAGATAAAATAATGTACTTTAAAAATAAATAAATAAAATAAAATAGATTAAGAGCTAGGGTGTCTGGGTGGCTCAGTCAGTTAGTTAAGTGTCCAACTCTTGATTTCAGCTCAGGTCATGATCTCATGATTTGTGAGTTCAAGCCCTGCACTGGGCTCTGCACTGACAGTGTAGAGCCTGCTTGGGATTCTTGCTCTCTCCCTCTTTCTCTGTTCTTCCCCCACTTGTGCTTGCTCTCTCTCTCTCTCTCTCTCTCTCTCAAAATAAATAAACTTAAAAAAATAAAAATAAGTTAAGAACTACAGGGTTGCCTGTAAACACTCATTTAAACAGAGACCGTTTTTTATCAATAATTTAGAAATGTTACATCGGATAACACAGACTAGTTTATTTGAAAGAACCCTTTCTGCTCTTAGGTTCTAATATTTACACGATGAAAAAAATAATGAAATACACTTAATAATAAAAGCATTTATTGAACACTTTTTACATGCTGGTTATCATACTAAATGCTTGACACGGGCTCTGGTTCAATCTTCAGAGCATTGGATGAGTTAGGTACTACATCAAAACCTCAGACAAATAAACTTGTTAGAGGTCACCGTAGAATAAGAGGCAGAACCAAGATGAGAACTCAAAAAGTCTAACTCTAGAGCTGGCCTGCTCGCATCTTTTGGAGGGACTTTTCACTGTCTTCACTGTGACTCTCCCTCACTGGCCTGCGTTAATGCTGTTCCATGAGTGAGAACAGCAGCGTGTATACCTGCAAAGCTGCTCTTCCTGTTTCCTCCCGTGTTTGTCTCATTCTGTCTGCATGTCATTTTTGTGCCTTGTTTGTCTGTGTTTGAATAAGAATCTGATGTCTGTGGTTTATGTGAACTTGAGTTCACTTAATACCGAGTCTTTTATTTCACACGCATACACAATATATATGTATGTATATACTATGTAGGTAATATGCTATACTCTATAGCTATAAAAGAGGTTAATATGTACATATAATGCGTAACAACTATATAAAAAGTGTTATATATAATATTACATATAGGAGAGAGAGAGAGAGACTCTGTATTACTTTTCATTTGCTATTGTAACAAATAACCACAAACTCAGTGGCTTAAAACAACACAGATGCATTTGTGTTCTGTAGGTTAGAATCCCAGCATAGGTCTCACTGGGCTAAAATCAAGGTGTTGGCAGGACTCTTCCTTTTTGGAAGCTCTGGGGGGAATTAGTTTCCTTGCCTTTTCCGGCTTCTTTGGCTCATGGCCCCCTTCCTCCATCTTCAAAACCAGCAATACTGGATGGAGTCCTTCTCATACCCCATCACTCTGATCTCCCTTATGATTACACTGGACTCACCCATAGCATCCAGGGTAATCTCTCCATCTCAAAGTCCTTAATTTATTACACCTGGAAAATCCCTTTTGTCATGCAAAACAACATATTCACACGCTCCAGGGATTAGGACATGGGCATTTGGGGGGACTATTATTTTTGCCTACTACAAGCACTTGCTAAATACATCATCCTTCCGGGGATTGAGACAAAACACAATTCTTCCATGCAGAAGATTACAAGTGAGGAGACATTTGGGGCGCTTGGGTGGCTCAGTCGGTTAAGTATCTAACTCTTGATTTTGGCTCAGGTCATGACCACACGGTTGTGAGACTGAGCCCCACATTGGGCTTTGCTCTGGGCGTGGAGTCTGCTTAAGATTCTCTCTCTCTCTCTCTCTCTCTCTCTCTCTCTCTTCCTGTCTTCCTCTCTTCCTCCCCCCTCTCCCTCGGCCCCTCCCCCCACTTGAGTGTGCTCTCTCTCTCTCTCACTCTCTCTCTCTCATGTCATATGTGCCATATGTTACAGTATAAATAACTGTAACACTGTGGAGTAAACAACTATCTGCCCTGGGTTGAGAGTGAACTAGAAAAAATTTGGGCTAAAAGACTACAATTATTCTTGACATGTTCATATGACTTTGTCACTTTTTAACCAGGTTTTGAGACTCTGGGATATTCAGCACCAGCTGTCCATCCAGAGGATAGCTTGTTCTTTCTCCAAAAGTCAGGACTTCAGATGTCTCTTCCACTTTGATGAAGCCCACGGACGACTTTTCATCTCATTTAATAACCAGCTCGGACTGTTGGCAATGAAAAGCGAGGCCGGCAAGAGGGTGAAGAGTCACAAGAAACCAGTCACTTGTGCTCTTTACAATTCAGTCTTGAAGCAGGTAATGATGCTTCTCTGTCACTCTTCTGACACGTCCCCATGTCCAGAGGCTCATTTCCTTAATTCAGTGTAAGGCAACTGAGGACAGATAGAAAAAAACAAAAAACAAAAAACGTGGGGAAGAAATGATTTAACAGCCATGTGCTTTTCTGCAATAATGTGTGTTCAGGTGGAATTGAAGGGTGATTTCGTGTCCAGCCCGTGACCACAGCAGCACAGATAGAGTTGTAAGGAATTAGGATAGTCCGACTAAAACAAACACAACGTGTAATATAATTGAGCTTCTGTTTGTCGCTCGCTAGTTTGGGTCTTGGTGCCAAATGCCAGTGAACCTGGCTGTAAAGTTCTCTTTTATGAGCACCATCCTCCTGGATCTCCGCGGAAAGTTCTGAAATATGCATGAAATGTAATTAGCAGAGATCCATTTTGCCAGGCATATTTTACACCAGCGGCTCACAGTGGCAGCCCGGAATGTATTCATAATAAAATGATTCAGTTAAATGTGGCGCCACTTGGTATGCAGCGCCAGCGGCGTCTGTCTCCCCGCTACTTTAATGACACTTTGCAGCCTTTGCTTACGGGATCGCCACCTGCATGTCAATGAGGACGCCCTTGCTCCTCTGGAGCAAAGATGCCGCGCAGACCCCAGGCCTTCCGAGAGGACCAGCGTGCGGCGTCGTGGAGGGAGAGGCACCGGGGAAGTTTAGCCTGCTGCAGTGATCACCTCAGGCCTGATGGTAACTGCACAGCAGGAGCGGAGCAGAGAGCTGGTAGCCAGCTTGCGGCCAATTAAACAATAACTCCAACCCGTCCTCCCTTCCCTTCCGCAGAAGCTTCTGCGCTCGTGCAGAAACGAGTGGTTCGGTTTTTGTGCAAGGGGTGGAAAGCCCTTTGTTGGTAATGAGTAGCGTGCCGTGTCAGTACTTTAAACACTCTGTTTTCTGGTTATTGTAGGAGATAAAAATCCTTTACAAAACAATCCATTTTGAATTCCATCTGCGGGGAACATTCTCCCGTAAATGTTTTACTGAAGTTTATGAAGGCAGCCAGTTAATTCGGCTCCCTGGTGGCCACTGAGAGATGTTATTTATTTCCAGGAGAACATTTTGCTAATTGAGATCTGCAAAATTAAAAAGCTAGGTCTGTATGTGGATGTGAAGATCTTATGTTGTCTCGCCATTAGATGAGCAATATCCCAGGCGGAATTCAGGAAACGGGACACGAAGATGAGGAATCTCCCATTTGGGATGTGAAGATAAAGCCAAGATAGCGGAAATATAGGCAAATGGCAGGGAACAATAGAACGCGCACATATGGGGTACGAAGCGGGAAGAATCACCGTATGGTTGAGTTGGGTGTTCACACCTCTACTTATTTTTGCTGTTAGCAGTGTAAATAATTAAAAGCATTAATATGTATATAAAGCACATAGAACCGTCCCTAGCATACGTGTTTCGTAACTATAGCGGCTAGGCTACAGAGAAACACTTTAATGTGGCATTACATTTATAATTATAAAAATGTATTGCAGTTAGGAGCAAAGAAAACAAAGTCACCCACAGTCCCATCCCCCAGTGAGAATGTATCATTTCAGAGTAATTAGACCAAGCAAATAAAACAGTTTTGAACAAGTCCAGGTGCCAGGAATGAGGAGTCAGATTCCTACACTCCCCGTCTCTTTCTTCCAGTAGCTCGGGGAGATTCAGGTCCAGACCATCTTGGTGTTCACTGCTAAGGAGGGGCTCAATTCAGGATTGAGGGATGGAAGAAGGGAAGGCAGACACATTACTAATTCACACCTTCAAAGTGGAATACAGGAAAACGCAGTAGAGATGAGAGCAAAGTGCTGTGTCCCCGGCGGGTGGTCAGTTCTGCCTGGGGCTGGGCTTGGTGACAGAATAGAGCCCTGAAGTCTTAGAGTGGGACTCTCTAAAAGGGGAAGGAAACAGTTCCGGACAGAAGACAGAGCATGAGCTTTCAGAGAGCCTCCCGTACTCACAGGACATTTTTTTTTTTTTTTTTTCAACAGGGAGAGGATTTATTCTGGTATTTGGAGGTACTTAGCAAATGTTGTGGGAGTTGAGGCAGTAAAGGGAGTTTACAGCCAGATTGTGAATGTCATTCACTGAATGTACTACAGCCTGGTCTGGGAAAAATAAAGCATGGACTTGAGTTTAAAACAGCAATTTTCAGGGTGCCTGGGGGGCTCAGTTGGTCACATGTTCAGCTCTTGGTTTCAGCTCAGGTCATGATCCCAGGATGAGGGAATTGAGCCCTGCATCGGGCTCTGCGTCGAGCTCCATGCTGAGTATGGAGCCTGCTTGGGATTCTTTCTCTCCCCCTCTCTCTGCCCCTCCCTCCCTCCACTAAACTAAAAACTAAAAAATTAAAAAGAAAAACCCAGCAGTTCACAGTGTGACCTCAGACCCCTGAGGGAGCTCGGATTCTTTCAGAGAATCTGCAAGATCAAAACTCTTTTTATCATAGTAGTAGTCATTCGCGTTTTTCACTATTGTCTCCTGAGTGTATACTGGGGTTTTCTAGAGGCTGCGTGAGGGGTGATGACATCATTGCTCTAATGGCTAAAAGAATATAAGCTTTTGTATTCTTGTGTTTTCACAGTTTCTCAGTTTAAATTTCTAATATGGTAAATACATAGTATATTTATCTTTGTCTCTATCTCCCACATAAACTAAACCTGTTTGGATTCTTCAGTAATTTTTAAGAGCGTTAAGGGATCCCAAGATCCCTTTGAGAGAGAGAGAGAGAGAGAGAGAGAGAGCGCACGCATGGGAGGGGCAGAGAGAGAGAGAGGAGAGAGAGAATCCCAAGCAGGCTCCACAATGTCAGAGAAGAGTTAGACAAGGTGCTTGGACCCATGAACTGTAAGATCATGACGTGAACCGAAATCAAGCATTGGACACTTAACCAACTGAGCCATCCAGGTGCCCCCAAGATCTAAAGTTTTTAGATCTGCTGAGTTAAATCAGAGTTCAGGGTCCAGCATATAGCTTAACATGTCTAAGCTTCAGTTGATTGACTCTTAAAAATTATGTGTCTTGTGGGGAGGGTGTTGGGTGATGGAGGTGGGGAGCATAGATGTGAAATTGGCAACAGCACATATCTCTGCAGCATTGCTTTGCTATAGCCTGCCTCTTAGAAACAGCCAGCTTTATCAAGGCTCCCCCAGCCCCCTATACCTCTCAGGCTAAATGCTGGTGATTTATGACACTACTATTCTTAAACTTCTTGCTATTCCTTAATCTTTGTTTTAACCATGTGCATGTGAAAGCAAGATGTTAGGAGGATTAGAATGCAGGAGGGGATCCTGAATTGGGCTTATCCAGGAACACCACTTTAGGTGAGGTAGTTGTTGATCCTGCCCCTTCTCTCCTCACTTCCTGCTCATAAACATTCGTCCCCAGAGCTCCTCTTGGTCCTCTCCACTCCCAGAATCTGCAGGGACACCCCACACTTACCTCTCCCCTCTCTGAGTGTTGCTCACATTTCTAGTTGTTTCCAGTCAAACACTTAACTAAACTCCCATTTTTCTCTCCTCCTTTGATTTTGATGTAAGGGGAAAGATCCTTCCATTCCACTTCTGTATCTTCCTACAACTCCTTAGACTCTCCCGAGCATCAAATACATCTCAATTGCTAGATTTGGTCAAATATCACCCTTTCTCATTCCAGGTTCAAAAGGAATCCAGGCTTTTTCAGTCCACAGGAACTTGTTCTTTGGTTATCTGGTTTGGTGGGGTTTTTTGTTTTTTGTTTTGTTTTGTTTTGGTAGACTTTCTCTTTGTCTGACTTTAATGAAAACCTCCCTTTCTGTTGTCATTTTAATATGTTGCAGAAGCTTTATTATTATTTCATTCTCTTTGGACTTTGGCAGAGACCTGACATAATCCCTGTATTAAAGCAACTGGGCGCAGCTCTGCGACTTTTCTTTATCCACCTGCCTTTTGGTATCCTTGTACCCTAATCTAAGAAAGTGATGTTATACCCTGCAAAATCTTTTAAAAGAAACCACATGCTTTACCTCACCCGACAAAGCTTGCCCTCACAGCTCACAGCAGAACAAGTTGGGACAGGATGAAGGAGTCCCTGGAATGCTGAATTTTGAAAGAATCAAAGGAACTCAATATCCCCGAGGCAGTTCTAATGAACTGTCTTTGCACCGAGTTCTTAAATGGAGCTTTTATTAAAAACTCATGAGGTTAGGAAACTTAAAAAAAATGTATTTGTAGGACTCCTATAAACTGGAATAGATAAAATTTCTGAGTAATCACTCTGGCTCTCATCCTAATGATGTGGGTTTATGTTGTTTTTGTAAAATATGGTGATGTTTCAGTTTGTCTTGCGTCTAGGACATATTTATAGTCAGACTAGATATTTAGGCATCATTGCATTTAGGCAGGGAACCATATTAACTATTTTTTATTATTTAAATAACTTAGCTTTGTAAAGCACTACATGCTTATTATAAGAAATTAAAACAATGCAGTAAGCTCAAATAAGGAACTAAGTATTGCTGAAATACCATCAATATGTTCTAAATATCTCTGTGTGCATAGAATATTTTATATAAATATGGTTCCGTAAGCTTCTTCTTCATTCTATAATATATTGGAATATATTTCCTTGTACCTAAGTGTATGTAGATCTACTAAATCATTTTTAAAAAGCAGCACAGTATCCCTGTGTGTGTATCATAATTTACTGATCCATTTGCCTTGATGAGAATTTTGCTATTATGAACTTTTTTGTGCATAAATATATTCACACTCATGACTTTATTTCTCTAGGGTAAAATCTTAGGAATGAATTCTAGGTTAAAATATATGCATATTAGATAATTTGATACACAAATTGCCTCCCAGAATCTTACCATTTTACCCAATCTCCAAGAGTAAGCATATTAATCACATGCATGGTTATGTAAAGAGACATGTCCGCGGCTGCCTGGCTGCCTCCAACAGGACCCTTGAGATCATTGGTGGGGTTCCCACGTCTCAGCATGGGATGTTGACTTGGAAAATTTGGAGACTAGACCCTCTGCATATTAGCCAGAGTGGTGCTCTTTATCGAGGACCACCTCTTGTACCATCACAGCAAGCATAATGCCAAATCATTCATTAAATATGGGGCTGGAGCCTGGGTGGCTCAGTCGGTTAAGCATCCGACTTCAGCTCAGGTCATGATCTCGCGGTTCGTGGGTTTGAGCCCCACATCAGACTCTGTGCTGACAGCTCAGAGCCTGGAGCCTGCTTCTGATTCTGTGTCTCCCTGTCTCTCTGCCCCTCCTCCACTTGTGTTCTGTCTCTCTCTGTGTCTCAAAAATGAATAAACATTAAAAGTTTTTTCTTTTTTTAAATGGGGCTGGACTGTAATTTTTTAGTGACAGTGTATCTCTTGTCCTCTCTTCTGCACACCATTTTTTGGGAATTGAGATATGTGAGAATCTAACCAATTCAATTGGTAGTTCCCTTGGTAATTGTAAATCTGAGCAAAGGGAAGTGGACAAGCTTGAGGGAAATTTATCTCCGCCTTACAAGACATTATACCTCTTTAGTGCTTGTATTCAGGTCAAAGCCAATGAGTTTCTCTTTTGAACATAGCTGGATGAACACTGATGAAAACTTTCTCCTTGCCTGCCTTATTTGCTGGACTCCAAGTGACCTTCCTTTTATTGGCACGGCTCTTCTTAAGTGGTCAGCTTGAGGCTGTACTTGGTTACATGTCAATCCTGAGGCCATGGGCTCTGGTCACCTGTTGGAGACATGGGGAGCACCCTCGTCTTAAGGTTACACCAAATCATATATATACACACATATGCACATATGCATATTTAAATGTCATTAACCTGGAAAGAAGAACACATTTCAATGTTACAAAACTCAAAAGGATGTTGAGTGAAAATTTCAGTGAAAATTTCCTCTTCTCCATCTCTACCCACTCAGTTTCCTTCCCTCGAGGCAACCAGTTTTGACTTTCAGGAACTACCTTTAACCGCTATTCTATTCATACACAAGGAAACATATACACTCACTTTTAAATATGGATAGATTTAATTCTTAATATTTAAGAATTGATGTTATTTTAAATGCTGTTTACACAAACGATAGCATATTGTATGCACAGAAACACTGTTCTGTACATTGATTTTTCACCTAACAATACAGCCTAAAGATCATCTTATCTCATTACCTAGAGTATAGCCTCTTACTTTGTTACAGTTGCACAGTCTTCCATTACATGGTTGTAACAAAGTTTTTTCCTCAGCTTTTACGGACATTTTTTGATTTCAGTATTTTTATATTACAAATAATGTAGTAGTTTTCAACCTTGAACACACAAGTTTTAGCACTAGTGAGGAAATATCTGTGGAATAAATTCCTAGAGGTGAAATTATGGAGTCAGAGAGTATTTATGTCAGTAACCTTGATGGATATCGTCAAATAGTCTCCATAAAAGCCACCCTTTCCTCAGCCTCTCTCAACATCACAGTCTCAGCCTTTTTTAAAAAAGAATTTGTTTTTTTGAACAACACTTTTAGGTTCACAGCAAAAGTGAGTAGAAAGTACAAAGATACCCCCATATGCCCCCTGTCTTCCCACGCTCATACCCTGCCCCACTATCCACACCCACCACTAGAGTGGTACATTTATTGCAAATGATGAACCTATACTGACACATCATTATCACCAAGTGTAACCACAGTTTACATTAGGGCCAATCTTGGTGTAGTACATTCTGAGAGTTTAGACAAATGTATAATCTCATGTATCCACCATTATAGCATACAGCCTTTTCAGATTGGCTTCTATCACTCAGTAATATGCATTTATGTTTTCTCTATGTATTTTAATGGCTTGAGCGATTTTTTTTTTTAATGTTGAATGGTATTCCATTGTATAGATGTTCCACCGTTCATTTATCCATTCACTTACTGAAGGACATCTTTTTTTTTTTAATTTTTTTTAATGTTTATTTTTGAGAGAGAGAGAGGAGAGAGAGATAGAATGCAAGTAGGGGAGGGGCAGAGAGAGAGAGAGAATCTGAAATAGGGTCCAGGCTCTGAGTTGTCAGCACAGAGCCCAATGCAGGGCTCAAACTCACGAACCATGAGATCATGACCTGAGCCCAAGTTGGATGCTTAACCGACTGAGCCACCCTGGCGCCCCTTACTGAAGGACATCTTGGCTGCGTCCCTGTATTGGCTATTATGAATAAAGCTTCTGTAAACTTCCATGCATAGGCTTTTGTGTGGTCATAAGTTTTCAACTCCTTTGGGTAAATATCAAGAAACATGATTGGGAGCTTGTATGGTAAGAATATGCTTAGTTTTGTGCCTCCCAATGTGGCTGTACCAGTTTGCTTTCACACAGGCAATAAGAATGAATGATCTTACTGCTTTATAGCCTCATCAGCATTTGAGGTTGTCAGTGTTCCAGATTTAAGCCGTTCTATTGGAACGTATAGTGTGTACAATAGATGTATAGTATCGCATTATTATTTTACCTTGTATTTCCCCAATGCCATATAATGTGGAACATCTTTTCATATGCTTATTTGCCATTTGTTTATATTGTTTGGTTAGGTGTCTGTTAAGATCTTTGGCCCATTTTTTAATTTTTTTTTTTTAACGTTTATTTATTTTTTTTTGAGACAGAGAGAGGCAGAGCATGAACGGGGGAGGGGCTGAGAGAGAGGGAGACACAGAATCGGAAGCAGGTTCCAGGCTCCGAGCCGTCAGCCCAGAGCCCGACGCGGGGCTCGAACTCACGGACCGTGAGATCGTGACCTGAGTTGAAGTTGGACGCCTAACCGACCGAGCCACCCAGGCGCCCCGGCCCATTTTTTAATTGGATTGTTTTCTTGTTGAATTTTAAGAGTTTTTGTATATTCTGGGTAACAGTACTTCAACATAAATGTCTTTTGAAAATGATTTCTCCAAATCTGTGCCTTACCTTTTCATTCTCTTGACAGTGTCTTTTGCAGAGCAGAAATTTTTAAATTTAATGAAGTCCAGCTTATCCGTCTTTGTCTTTCATGGACCATACCTTCAACGTTTTATCTAAGAAGTCATTGCCAAACCCAAGGTCATTTAAATTTTCTCCAAGGTGTCTTCTTGGCGTTTTACAGTTTTGTGTTTTATGTTCTTAGGTCTGTGATCCATTGTGTTGGTTTTTGTGAAGGGCGTGAGGTCTGCGTCTAGATTCATCTTCTTACATATGGATGTCCAGTTATTCCTGCACCATTTGTTGGCAAGACTATCCTGTCTCCGTTATACCGCCTTGGTTTCTTTGGCAAAGATCAGTTGACCGCATTTATGTGCATCTATTTTGGGGCTCTTTTTTCTGTTCCATTGATCTAGTTGTCCATTTTTATGCCAGTATTATACTGTGTTGATTACTGAAGCTTCATGGTAAATCATGAAGTTGGCAGTGTCAGTCTTCCAATTTTGTTCTTTTCCTATAATACTGTGTTAGTACATTTGGGTCTTTGGTCTCTTTATACAAAGTTTAGAATCGGTTTGTCAATATCCACAAAATGACTTGCTGGGATTTTTATTTGCATTGCATGGAATATATTGGTTAAATTGGGGAGAACTGAGATCTTCACAATATTGAGTTTTCCTATCCATAAAATATGGAATATCTCCATTTAGTTAGTTCTTTGATTTCATTTATCAGAGGTCTGTAGTTTATGTCATATAGATCTTGTTCATTTTTTAAATTATACCTAAGTATTTAATTTCAGTAACTATGAATGTAAATGGCATTGCAGTTTTATTTTAAAATTCTACTTTTCATTGCTGCTTTATAGGAAAACGATTGACTTTTATATATTAACCTTGTATCCTGCTATCTTGCTGTAATCATTTTGGTTCTAGGAGTTTTTTATTTATGCTTTCGTATTTTCTACATAGAGGATCATGCCATCTGTTAACCAAGGCAATTTATTCCTTCTTTTCTAATCTTTATACCTTTTATTTCCTTTACTTGTCTTAGTGAGTTAGGTAAAGTTTCTAGATGATGCTGAAAAGGAGTGATAAGAGGGGATATGCTTGCCTTGTACCTTAGTATGGAAGCTTCGTGTTTCTCACCATTAAGTATGGTATTAGCTCTGTTTTTTGCAAGTACTCTATCAAGTGGAGGAAGTTTCCCTCTACTAGTAGTTTACTGAGATATATATATATATATATATATATATATATATATGTATATGTATATATATATATATTTTTTTTTTTGATAGAGACAGAGAGAGAGAACGAGGGGGAGCAGGGGAGGGGCAGAGGGAGAGGGTGAGAGAGAATCCTAAGCAGGCTCCCCCATCACAGAGCCTGACAACTGTGAGACCTCGATCTGAGCTGAAATCAAGAGTCAGTCACTTAACCACCTGAGACACCCGAGTACCCCAAGTTTACTGACAATTTTTATCATGAATAGGTATTGGATTTTGTCAGATGCTTTTTCTGCATCTATTAATATGATCACATGATGTTTCTTCCTATCAATGTGATGGTTTGCATTAATTGATTTTTAAATGTTGAAGCAGCCTTGCATACCTGGGATAAGTATCACTTGGTTACGCTATGTGACTTTTTTTATGCATTGTTGGATTTGATTTGCTATTATTTTGTTAAGTATTGGTGCATCTATGTTTATGAGACATATTGGTCTATGGTTTTCTTTTCTGTAATGTCTTTGGTTTTGGTATTTTGTTTGGTTAGGGTGATGATGGCCTCATAGAATGAGTCAGGAAGTATTCCCTCTGCTTCTATCCTCTGAACAAGACTATAGTAAATTGGTATCATTTCTTCCTTAAATTTTCATAGAATTCATCAATGAACCTATTCAGCCTGTGCTTTCTGTTTTGGAACATTATGTGTTTTTAACTTTTTTTAAGTTTATTTATTTATTTTGAGAGAGAGAGGCAGGGAGGGGCAGAGAGAGAATCCCAAGCAGGCTCTGCACTAACAGAGCGGAGCCTGATGCAGGGGTAGAACTTCATGAACCATGAGATCATGACCTGAGCTGAAACCAAAGGTCACGCTTAACCAACTGAGCCACCCAGGTGCTCCTGTTTTAGAATATTATTAATTATACAGGTTCATAGAGGTACATGCACCCCAGTGTTCATAGCAACCTTGTCAACAATAGCCAAACTATAGAAACTATAGCCAAACTTTAGCCAAATTGTCCATCGACTGATAAGTGAATAAAGAAGATGTGGTACATATATACAATGGCATATTACTTGGCCATCAAAAATAATGAAATCTTGCCATTTGCAATGACATGGATGGAGCTAGAGTGTATTACACTAACGAAATCAGAGAGAGACGATTAAATACCATGCAATTTCAGTCATGTGGAATTTAACAAAATAGATGAACATTTGGGAAGAGGGAAAAAGAGAGGGAAACAAATCATAAGAGACTCTTAACGATAGAGAACAAACTGAGGATTGATGAAGGGAGGTAGGTGGGGGATGGGCTAGATGGGGGATGGGCATTAATGAGGGCACATATGATGATGAGCACTGAGTGTTGTATGTTAAGTGATGAATCACTGGATTCTACTGACACCAATATTGTACTGAGTGTTGACTAACTAGAATTTAAATAATTTTTTTAAAAAGGCACATTATTAACTATTGATTTAATTTTTTTCACTGATATAAGCCTATTTGGACTTCTCTTATGTCTATTTTTTTCTAATATGTCTATTTCTTGTGAGAATTTGGGAAGATTGTGTATTTAAATAAGTTGGCCTATTTTGTCTAGGTTGTCAAATTTGTAGGCATAGAGTTTTTATAGTATGTATTCCTCTATTATCCTTTTAATGTATATGGGATCTTTAGTGATGTCCCCTCTTTCATTTCTGATATTAGTGATTTATGTCTTCTCTCTTCTTTTTTTTCTTACTTAGACTAGCTAAAGTCTTATCAGTTTTACTGATCTTTTCAATAAAGGTTTTGGTTTCACTGACTTTATTAATTTTTGGTTTTCAGTTTCATTGATTTCTGCTCTAATTTTTTCTTTTCTTCTGCTTACTTTTAATTGCATTAACTTTTCCAATATATGCATAAATTTTCCTCTAAGCATTGCTTTCTCTGCATCCTAAAATTTTTATTTGTGTTTTCATTTTAATTTAGTTAATATTTTAAAAATTCTCTTGAGAGTTTCTTTGACCTATGTGTTATTTAGAAATGTGCCATTTAATCTCCAAGTTTTAAGGGATTTTTCTAGTTACCTTTCTGTTGTTGATTTCTAGTTTAATGTCACTGTGGTCGAAGACCAGACATTGTATGATTTTTATTCTTTTAAATTTGTTTAAGGTGTGTTTTATGTCCCAAAATATGGGGCATATTATTTTGGTGACAGTTCCATATAAGCTTGAGAAGAATATGTATTTTGTCATTGTTGTATGAGGTAGTTTATTTTATATTTGTATCCACTTGATTGATGATATTGTTGAGTTCAACTATATCATTACTGATTTTCTGCCTGCTGGTTCTGTCCTTTTCTGAAAGAGGAGTGTTGAAATCTTCTATAAAAGTGGATTAATGTATTTCTCCTTACAGTTCTACCAGTTTCACCTCCTGTGGTTTGATGCAGTTTGTTAGAGTCACACACATTAAGGAATGTTATGTGTTCTTGGAGACTTGACCCTTTATTATTATTCCCGTCTTCATCCCTAATAACCTTCTTGCTCTAAAGTCTGCTTTGTCTGAAATTACTATAGCTACTCTCACGTCCTTTTCATTTGTGTTAGCATGGTATATCATTCTTTGTCCATTTTACTTTAAATCTGAATGTATTTTTATATTTAAATTGAGTTTCTTTTATACGACATATAGTTGGGTCTTGATTTTCGATCCAATCTGACAATCTGGCTTGATTTGTTCATTTAGTGCATTTAGATTCAAAGTGATTATTGATATAGTTGGATAAATAGCTTTCACTTTGTCACTGTTTTCTATTGGTTGCCCTTGTTCTTTGTTCCTGTTTTAATCTTCTGTTCCTTTTCTGTGGTTTTAATTGATTCTATTTCCTCTCTTTTTTTAGCATATCAGTTACATTTTGCTTTTAGCTTTTGAAAAATGGTTGCTCTAGAGTTTTCAATACACGTTTATAACAGATCCAAGTCCATATTCACATAACACTATATTACTTTACAAGTAGTTTTCATGCCTTATAGTAACAAAATAATCTAATTCCTCCCTCTTTCCCCCTGTATCACTGTTGTCATTCATTTCCCTTCTATATTAGCATATATCTCTATATAATCATGTGTGTATACATAAGCATACATAATTTAGTGCATTGTTGGTATTATTGTTTTGATCTGTTAGATAAAATTAAGATCAATTAAGAACAAGAAAAATAAAAGTTTTTATTCTACCTTTACTTATTCTTTCTTTAATGTTTTTCCCTTTTGGTGTAGATCCAATTTTCTGACTTTATTTTCTTTATCTTTAAAGATCTTCTTTTAACATAGTTTGAAGGTAGGCCTACTGGCAACAAATTCCTTTAATTTTTGTTTGTTTGAGAAAGCCTACTTCTTTATTTTCAAGGTTATTTTCACGAGATATAGAATTCTAGGTTGGGAGGTTTATTCTCTCAACACTTTAAATATTTCACTTGACTCCCTTCTGGATTGTGTTTTCTAAGGAGAAGTCAAATGTAATTCTTATTTTTATTGTTCCTTTGAAGATAAGTTGTCTTTCTTATCTGGCTTCTCTTAAGATGTTACCTTTGACTTCACTAGGCCTAGGTGTTGCTATTTATTTATTTATTTATTTTTCTTTTTCTAGCATTTATTCTGCTTGGGGTCACATGAGCTTCCTGAATCTGTGGCTTGGTACCTGTCATTAATTTGCCAAAATTTTCAGTCATTACTGTTTCAGGTATTTCTTTTGTTCCTTTTTTTTTTCTTCTCCTACTTGTATTCACACTGTGTGAATATTATACCTTGGGTCGTTGCCCCACAGTTCTTGAACACTGTATTTTGTTTTTGTTTTCAGTCTTTGTCCTCTGCCTTTTCAGTTTTCAAGGTTTCTACTGATATATCCGGAAGCTCAGAGAGTCTTTCCTCAGCCACATTTAGTCTGTTAGTAAGCACATGAAAGGCATACTTCCCTCCTGATCTGTAGCACCTCTTTCTGGTTCTTTCTAAGAATTTCCATCTCTCTGCTCATGTTATCCATCTGTTCTCACATGCTATCTTTACCCATTAGAGCCTTTAGCACGTTAATCATAGTTGTTTTAAATTTCCGATCTGATAATTCCAACATCCCTGCTGCCATGTCTGGGTGTAATGCTTGCTCTCTTTCTTCAAACTATGTTTATTTTGCCTTTTAGAATGTTTTGTAGTGTTGCAGGATCTTTCACCACAATACCCAGAATTCGTTGTCTCTCCACTTTGAAGAATTAAGAGGTGGACACAAAATGAGCAGCAGGAAAAAGTTTATTAGAGTATAAGATTACAAAGTTAGACTAGTAGGAAAGCTCTTTACAGATAGGGGATATTCAAAAGTGAATGCCCCCCGACAAGACGCAAGGGTCTTGTTTTATAAGGTTTTGGTTAGCTCTCCCCTACTCTCCCCTTCACTTCCTCCTTGTTCCTTCTCAGGTTCTACCCTTATTGGCTGGATAACTCGAGGTGTTGAGTTGTCCATTCCTGATTGGTTAATTTCCATTGTATGCCGGGTGGCCTATAGCCATACCTAGGTCTTTCCTCAAATTCCTGAGGGAAACCCGAGGGACAGTAGGTGGGGGTCTGTTAGTTCTTAAGAGGAACATTGCACCTGAGGGGATTTGCTATGGTCAGACACTCCCAGCATTGTTCCAAAATATGTGTTTTTCCCTACCCAGGGACCTCAGGCCCTAATCTTTCCCTCTCTGCCTACTGAATCCGATCTTCTCCTCTCATAGTAATATTTTCTTGATAGTGGGACATATGGTGAAAGGAACTGCTGTAAATAGGCCTTTAGAAGTGTGGTGGTGAGGTGGGGGGCGGGGAAGGATTCTATATTCCTAGGATTAGGTGTCAGTCTTTTGTGAGCCTGTGCTTCTGGACATATGTGAGCTTCACATAGGCTTCCCAGTTGTTCCCCACCCTTATATCCCACAGGAAGGCTAGAGCCAGCTAGAATTTGGTATTTTCCTTCCTCAGGTCAGTTGAGTGCTGATAAACCCCCAGCAGGTGAGGCCCTGGTTAAGTAGTTTCCCTCCAGCGCAGACCTTGTTAAGAGGAACAGAATTACTCTAATGTATTTTGAAATCTTTTCTTTGCTTCTGCCCCTGCCGGAAGCAGGAGGGGGTTTTTCTCCAAAATCACAGTAAAAACCTGGTCGATATCCTCAAAATAAAGCTCATAAAATTGTGGGGCCCCCTTATGACTGGCTCCCCCTGGAATTTTTAGCTCTCAGACTCTTCCACTTAGAGCCTCCAGCAATTCGTCAATTACGGTTCTTGTTTTTCTATCTCAGCACTGTTTCCCGTGGAGTTTCGGTTCACGAGTTCCTGCTCTGGTAAATTGTTATTTTGTCTATTTGCCTGTTGATATCTCCAGTTCTGGGGGATAGCAATTTGCCCTCATTTCTATTATTGATCCGGGAAGGGTTGTTGATTTTTGAATTTTGTTTGGCTTTTTACTTATTGTTAGGGTGGATGACTTCTGAGCAGGCAGAACTGGAACCTTGGAAGTCCAATCTCAACTGCTTTTTGAAGTAGTGTTTTCTCAGCTATTTGTTTAGAATGAGGGAAGTGGTGAGGTTTTAGTCAGAGTTCCCAATACTTTGTATTGAGCAAGTGATTTTTAACTTCTTTAAACAAGAGTTTTCTTATCTATAAAATAGGGATTATAATACCTCCCTTGTAGATGTTCTGACAAAGGACAAAGGATATTCCATATAAACACACATGGAACAAAGCAGGAGTAAAAGCTAAGTAAATATTAGCCAAAAAAGAGAAAGTGGTATTTTTCTGTCACCTAGTTCCTGGGGATGCCTGGTGATTTGGAAAGTGTTTTGAATGCCTATGTAAGGTGGTCACAGCCTGCTGCCCCTCCCCTCACTCACACTAAGCCTACCTCCTTGCTAGTCCTCGAATGTGCCGAGGGCACTTTACCTCAGGGCCTTTGCATTGCTGTTTCCTTTGCCTGGAACTTTCTTCACTTAGGTATCTGTGTGGCTTCCTCCTTTACCTCAGTCACATCTTTCTTCAAATGATTCTTCAGGGAGGCTTTCTCTGAGCCCCCAGCTTTGCATTCACTCCCAGTGATTTCTTCCTCCTTCTCAGTTTTATTTTTCTCCATAATGCTTATCACCACTAGCCATATATTTTTATTTTATTTTGTTTTCTCATCTGGTTGCGTCTTTTCCTCCACTAAATGTAAGGGCAGGGATTGTTTACTGCTGAATCCCCAACACCTAAATCCCGGGTCTTCCATATTGTAGGGGTTCACTAAACTCGAGGAATGAATTTGAAAGAGCAAATTACAAGTTACTCTACAAGAGGTAATAAATAAGATTTATAAATGGAGAATGGCTGCCTTAAAATATTTGAATCCTCTTCCGTACCAGGACTTAGATATTATCATTCCCCTCGCCTCACTACTTACAAAGATGTAACTTCTAAGAGATTTGATGCACAATAGAAATAAAGGAGGTACCCTGCTTTATATTATGGGGCCTCAAACAGGACTGACTGAAAATAGAACTATAAACAGCAATTAAATCAAATGTCCTCACCCCTTGGTAGCCAGCGATATCTGCTGCTGTAATTTTTGATTTCCCTTCCCGCTTAGACCTAGGACTTGGAATGCATGGAGAGACAACTAAAATGCCTACTGCTGTTGGAATATAAGAAGACAATTAAGGGACATGGATACAACCTCGTATCTCCTAGAATTGCCTCATTGGCTGTGACAGCTTCAGATGAGAGAGACAAAAAGACCCATATATTCCTAAATGGTTATTAGCTTGGGTACATAAGGTGGAGAACAACGATTTGCTCTGAAACCCACTCGCACTGGAGTGAAGTTCTTAGGGTAGTGTCATTTCTGCCCTGCATACTGCCGGGGCCCTGCTGCGTCCTCGTCGCTTGAGGTCTCATCTGATAAGAAGCAGCCAGGAATGAACCAAAAACTTCATGAGATTTGGTATCATCAAAATCCGGCCTGTAAATACGATGCCAATACTTATTCCTGGGCTTTATTACTGAGAAAATCAGCTTGCTAAAAATAAAGTCCTCACCGTCCCGTAGTCAAACACTTCCTTCACCTGCCAAGTGATGTTAAGTGCACTCCTCTCTCACCAAACTTTGAAAGTCTTTTCGCCTGTCTTGCTATTCTTGTATTCTGAGATTGTCATAGTGACAGCAGAGTCTGGTTAATCCTGGTAGGATGTTTGTGACACAGTCAGTCCTTGTTTTTCAGCACATTGTTTTCCTGGAGGTTGCAGACTGCCATAAAATGAAATCCGACTGGCTATATACTCTTGCCATTATTGATTCTGATTTCATGAAAAATCATTCAATGAGCAGAGAAAGGTGCTGAAAACTGATGAATAGCGTTGGGGTTCAGCCAGGTGGGCAGCGGAGGGAGAGTTTTGCTGCAAGTAGCAAAGTGTGAAAGTTACTAATTCCTCATTGAATGTCTACAGCAGATAAAAGTGGTGTGGTTGCTGATTAGATGCTTTGTGACGCGGACGATGCCAGTCTCGGACAAGTGGGCAAGCCTTCTCCTTGAACATGGTCACATTTTACTTTGCTTTTTTTGTTTTGTGTTGTTTTGTTCTTATCAGGGAATGCCCATCATTTAGTGTGGAAATGCCTAACATGTAAGTGGTCAATAAATACTTTTTGAATAGAAATAATAAAACCCTTCACAACCTTTAACCTTTTCTTAAAACGCCATCAAAATTTTCACTCATGCTTGGAAAATTGTATGTTTTCATGGTTTTGTTTTTGATGAATGCAATTGAAATTCGTAGGTAATTACGTGAAAAATTCACAAATCTGACCTAATTTGAAATTTCAATGTACATCTACAATCTGGCTTCTAAAATTGTAATTGTCTATATTCGCTGTCATGGTTGAAAGAAAGAAAGACATTAAATATTTTTGAACTCGTTTGGATATGAAAAGTGATATCACCTAAAATAGAGAGTCAGACAAATAAAGCTTAACTAGAATAGTAACACTAGTTAACTTTTACGGCTTATTTATTGTATGCCATGCACTATGCTAAATGCTTTATAAATATTAGTTTAGTTAAACCTTTTAAAAATGGTTTGAGGCAGTTACTATGATTCTCCCTGGTTTATAAGTGAAGGAACTGAAGCTTAGAGAGGTTAAGTAATGAGCCCAAGGTCAAACAATTGACCTCCAAACTCAGGCATCCTAGCTTCAGACCTGGTGCTCTCCACCCCCATGTGTATTGCACACAGCAAAGTGGACAGAAACACAGTCAGTTAATCTCGAATGGTAATTGAAGAGGTAGGTCACATTGTTTCAAGATTCAGGCCATTTGTCCTAGAAACCATGCTGTTGTTTCACAACGGTGATGAAATATTTAAGCTACTTTTGATTTCATGAGAGAAAATGTGTAACATACATATAGTTTTACATCATTTAAGAAGTTGTTTGATTCAGAGTCGCAGTTTGTAATTTCAGGGGAAAAAGGCTGTAAGAGATCATGTGCTCACGATCAGTTCTCTGCTGAGCACAAATGTTGCTAAATGGTGGCCCTTTTTTTTCCTCTTTTCTCCTTTTTACCTCTGAACTGCTGTTTCAGGTGAACATCTCTTGCCTGGACTATGACAGAAGTCCCCAGATGGTCTTCCTACACCCCCAGCTTGTTCTCCACATCGTTGCCAGGAGTACCTTCACAAACCGACCAACAAAAAATGCTGTATCACTCTCACCCTCACCAAGAACAGTGATTGCTGCTGATTTTGAGGCATACATTCCACTTGACAGTCTCTTGCAAGCTAAGGCCCCTACCTAGTCATTTATACACATGACTCATTATTCTCTAACATTGCTCTTTTCAAACATTTTAATTGCAGTTTAGCGGACATACAGTGTCATGTTAGTTTCAGGTGTACAGTATAGGGTTTCAACGTTTCCACACATCACCTGGTGCTCATCACGGCAAGTGCACTCCTTAATCTCCATCACCTGTCTCACCCACCCTTCCACCCCCTTCCCCTCTGCTCACCATTGGACTAGTCTCCCTGGTTAAGATCTCCAGCACAGCTCAGTAGGAACTTCAGTACCAGTCACCAGCTTGCTTCTTCACCTCGTATCCCACCGTCTATCTCCTCCTCTGCGCACTCTGGCTCCATGACACTTCGTATTGCTTCTCATGCGTAGAATACTGCCTAAGTTCTCTCTTCTAACCACACTCTTAATTATCTGGAATACTATGCTACAATAGAGAAGGCCTGATGATGTGTCTGTCATAGATAGCCCATGATTCAAACCTCATTATGTAGGCTTGGGAATGGTGCTTAGCTGATTAGAATCTCAATTTCGTCCCTAGTAGAATGAGGGCACTAACATTATTTACAGCGTTTTTAGAAAGATTAAGTGAGATACGCAGTGTAAAGGGCTTGGCATCCAATAAATGCATGTTCCTATCTTCAATCCCACATTGACCATCCTCACCTTTTCCCCATCCCCCATCCCAGCAAGTGGATTTTGGGTTTTCCTCTCTGTGCCTCTGCAACAACCAGGGGAGAGACCTCTAAACCTGTAGTATTGTTTGGCATTTGTCTGTGTCTTGTCTGTTCTGTCTATGCCAATAGTGCTCAACCCAGGGTGCACACTTCAGGAACCCGAGAAGCTCTTTAAAAAATGCTCCTTCCTTAGTTCAGTTACAGCAGAGTCTCTGATCTGGTACACAGACATGGTTTGTAAAGTTCCTCGGGTGATTTTAGTGTTCAAGCCTAGGTTGTAGATTCCTTCAGAGCAGGGATTCATTAGTGATCCCTGCTGCTCTTACGGAGCTGGGCACAGAGTGGATATTCAGTGCTTGCCAACAAAACGAATGAAAGCATGCATGTGTGATGGCCAGCTCTCGAGGCTTCTGAATATACATTTGATACATTTTAATAACCTGTGTAATTATAAAAATGGGATACTCAAATTGACATATTATTGTCACACTTACCATTTATACCATGGTAATCGATACCTATGAAGACAAAAACATGCCAGAAGTTCTCTCAAAGTCTACCTGTTACTTCAGGCCCCTTCCTATCTACCTATTTGTGTGTTCAGTGTTGTCCATTTGGTTTTCATTCTTTTGGGTCTCAAAATCATATGGGTGAGATGATTTTTTGAAATGTGTATTTATTTATTTTAGAGAGAGAGAGAGAGAGAGAGCATGAACACAAGTGGGGGAGGGGCAGAGAAAGAGAGAGAATCCCAAGCAGACTCCACACTGTCAGTGCAGAGCCCTCCACAGGGCTCAAACCCACGACCTGTGAGATTATGACCTGAGCCAAAGTTGGACACGTAACCTATTGAGCCACCCAGGCGCCCCTGGGTGAGGTGACTCTAACCTCTTAAAGGGTGCCTAAATACCTAGCGCTGAAATTAGCAGGTGGCTTGCCACTATAAAATTTCCCATTGTCAGGCTACTATATGTGGTCCCATCCCTTCTAGCATTTGCTTTGTTGCCTTCCTCTTGGGGTGTATATTGCAGACTTAGATTTAATCCTCCTGTGTTCTTTGTTTTTAGCAAGTCATGAATAATTGTGTTTCGCTGTAGACATATATGCAGCACCTTGAGAAAGGAGGAAGAAAGGGACTAATGGCGTTGAAAGTGATAGCTCTAGCATTTTGTTAAAATTAACTCCCCTCCCCCCCCCCCCCCCGATAATGTTGGGTAGCAATTTCTTTTCTGAATGCTAAACGGAAGCTGGTGCGTAGTAAAATGCTTCTTTTCATATAGTAAATAGTGTGGGAGCACCGTGACTTAAAATCAGCTTTGTCATTTAAATGCAGAAGATTTTAAAGTTTATTTTCAATAGGACTCGATTTCAGTACGGCCTCTAGACAGTAAGCTGAAGGGTGGGTAAAAGAAGCAGAATTCTATCTTTTCTGGTAAAGAGACTCATGGCTGCATTACCTCAGTTCTAGCTGAAGAATTGAAATGTTACCAGCTTAACAAAGAGAAAGTAAGTATGTTACAAATGCGCCTCTAACTATGGCGGTGGATGGATCTCAGTAGTGGAAATTCACAGATTAGATATTTTTATTGAAATAAAAATGGTGGCTTCTGGGACTATATTTAATTTCTTTACAATGTTATTTTCTCTTAGGTAATCAGCTGTGATGAGGGGTCTACTGTTGCCTTCTGGATGATAGACACTGGGCAGAAAATCAAACAGTTTACTGGTTGCCATGGCAATGCAGAAATCAGCACTATGGCCCTTGATGCAAATGAGACACGGCTTTTGACTGGCAGCACAGATGGGACCGTAAAGGTGAGAACACAGTGATGCTTTCTATCCACATATGAGGAGGCTAAAATACTATGTGAAGAGACACAGCTATAGCTATATTTGTTTCTGCCTTTTTGGCCATGCAAGAGGAAAGACAAGACAAGATTAGAAGAGTTAAATAACCCATACCATCTAATAACAAAGCTGTTAGGGAAAAAAAAAAGCCTCAGTGGAAAAATGAATAAATGATTTCTCTGAATAAATTATTTAGAATAAAAACACAACTTGGCATACTTATTTCAGAAAGCCTTTCTCAGAGTTCTGGATAGAGGACTACTTTGGGGAATAAGAAGTCTGAATAATTTTCCTATGCTTCAGCTAATGTCCCTAGTTTTCTTCTTAGTTTGTAAAATGAGAAATCAGTGCAACCAAGAAAACTTGTTAAAATGGCACAGATGCAAATTTGGGGGCAAATGAATATTTCAAAATCAACCCATGTTATAATTTGCACGTTTATGTGAAGGCAAGTGAGACAGTGAAGACGGATAGTAGAAAGAACAATCACTATCTTATTTATTATCATCCTAAACCTACAGTATTTAATACTTCCACTTTTATTATTTTATAGCTATTACTAATTTCTGTTGGGAGATGAGAGCTATTATACTTTGAAAAATGATCAAATTTTCATGCAAAGCTTAGATATTTGCTATCTGCAATCATGCCTACCAGTGAATCTTCTCTGCCCCCCTCAGCTCTGAGACTAATGACAATCTTTGATTGGAGATGGCTTGTGACACTTTGAGGCAACAGAAGGCAGTTTCCCAGAATAAGCTTTGAATAGTTCTCAACTTCTGTCATAACTGGAATGAGAAGGGTATTAATTAGGTGTATCTTCCATGGTGGGGTGTATGTTGCATGCCGGTAGCCTGCCAACGGGTTAACGGAAGGTTATCTGGATATGTACGTGGAACATGATGGAAGTTGGCGTTCAGGGGATTCTAGGGTGGCACCTGTCAATGTGAGGGAGGTGCTATGGCAGGCTGCAATGAGAATTTCTGAAAATCAACAGAGCTGGGCCTCTGGGAAGGTTAACAGCATGAGGTTAGGGACTGAGAGCTTGGGTTTAAGTAATCTAGTTTACGGGACTACTGGAAAGGCGTTGGGAAGGTAATGGGACAATTCCAACCCCAATAGTCAAGGTGGAATAAACAAGAACAAGTGAAACTGGAGTGTCAGACAGGCTTAGGTAAAAGGAACAAGTGATTAGCCCACTTACTAGTCCCAGGGTATGAGACTGAACTGAGAACTGAAATGAATAGATGAGGTTTCTTTCACCCCTGTCTTGGAAAGTAACCAACTACACAGTCCAGAGTAGGGCAAACTTACAAACCTACAGGGGTGCTAAGAGCTTGCAGACAGTCCCAGCTAAAGGACTTAATAGGACTTGGGGACAGTCAGATCTTCACGATACCTACGTGTGGGTGTTATTTTAGGTGGGCTTGGTAGGAGCCATGTTGAGAGGACAATGAAGTGACATGGGTGAAGAGCACCCTTCAACATTTCAGCTCAAGCCGTGCATCTTAGAAGGCTTAATGTGAATTTAGTAGTATAATCACAGCTTTTGAAAGTACATTTATCTTTATCATAATAACAGAATTCTGAAATTTGGCAACCTCTATGTAGGATGCATAAATCAGAGATGAGCTGCTGTGGACATATTCTATGAAGAGACAGGAATCAATGACATTTTCCAATCTCATTTATAATTTAGAATCCAAAACCAGTACCTATGTCATCAAAGATTTAAAAGTATTGCCCTATTTATCATGGTTTTGAAGTGTCTGATTTTTAATTAATTAGTGTTTTGAATAATTAATGTATGCATACAGTAAAACTTGAAATATCAAAGAGTTATACAGTGAAAAGAAAGTCTCTTTCTCACCTCCCTTGTAGCTACCACTGTTAATGGTTTCTCACGCATCCTTCTAGCCCAGGAGCACCACTTGTTTCTCAGTGGCAGCCCAGTATATACAAAGTTCTGCATTTTGCATATTGTCTTGGACCTTGACATTGTTATTAACAATGTAGTTAACTTTTATTGCATACTTACTAACAGCCAGGCACTGTTGTAAGCACTTTATACATACACACCCCTTTACACACGCACACCCCTACACTCCCCACATCTATATATCTATATAGTTGGTATTATTATTATGCCACTTTTACACAGGAGGACACTAAAGCCCAAGGAGATAAAGCAAATTGCTTAACGTTTCATAGCTGGTCCAGTTTGGGCAGAGCTTAGAAATATGGAAATGACATATTCGTCTTAATGGCTGCATTATATGCTACTGTATAGATATTCTATATTCTGATTGTTTAGCCCCTTATTTTTTGTTTTTTGTTTTTAAATTTTTTTTAATGTTTATTCATTTTTGAGAGACAGAGAGAGACAGAGCATGAGCGGGGAAGGGGCAGAGAGAGGGAGACACAGAATCTGAAACAGGCTCCAGGCTCTGAGCTGTCAGCACAGATCCCGACGCAGGGCTGGAGCTCACAAACTGCGAGATCCTGACCTGAGCTGAAGTCGGACCCTCAACCAACTGAGCCACCCAGGCCCTCTGCTTAGTCCCTTGTTAATGAGCAACTGGGTTGATTCAGGTCTTTAGCTTTTATAAACAGTGCCTCAAGAAGAGCCTTCAAGGCTGCCTGGGTGGCTCAGTCAGTTAAGCATCAGACTTCAGTTCAGGTCATGATCTCACGGTCCATGAGTTTAAGCCCCACATCGGGCTCTCTGCTGTCAGCATGGAGCCTGCTTTCGATCCTCTGTCCCTCTCTCTCTCTGCCCCTCCTCTGCTCATTCTCTCTGTCTAAAAATAAATAAATGAACTTGAAAAAAAGAATCTTAAAAAAAAAAAAAAGAATAGCCTTTAAAACATGTCATTTCCCACATCTAAGTGTCTCTGTGAGACAGTTTCCTAGAAGTTGAATTTTTAATTCAAAGGGTATATGCAATTTAATTGTCATACTGCCAGCTTGGTCTTTGTGTATGAGGCACCAGCAATGTTTCATAGCAAGGCTTAGTTTTAACTGCTGGTGATGTTCTGTTGTAAAGTGTCCCCATTGGGCCTGGGTCCTGACCCACTGCCTGAGGAAGTAAACTCAAGAGTTCTTCTCCTCTGTAGGACTGGGTCTGGCATCCACTAACAATAGGACATTTTACTGGGAGCAGATGGGAAACCTATACATAAGGACTGTATTTCAGGCTCTGTATTAGATGCTTAATCCTCCAAATGTCCCAGAGGAGTAAGCTTCCTGTGTCATAAATGAGGAAACTGAAATTTAGAGAGATTTACTTAGAGAACCATGATCTCAACGCTCCAAAATGTAGCTCTAAGTGATTTTGTAGTGTCCCCCTTAAAAATACATACTAACTAATAGCTTTTGAGTCGACCATTATTAGAATAGACGGGTAGGGTTACAAGTAGAATTATCAATATAATGGGTAAATTTAAATGGTGAGAGGATTTTCTTTAATTATTGCATACCTTAAGTGAATCAACCATAGTCCAGAATATAAACACAAAAGCTTAAACAAATCTGATTACCCTGTGTCGTTTTACTCACTGAAGAAGACATTTTCTTTTCTTGTCTCAAAGGTGATTTAAAATTTTCTCTTAAAGGTATGGGACTTCAATGGACACTGTCACCACACCCTAAATGTTGGGCAAGAGGGAGCTGTGGATATTTCACAGATTCTGGTTCTTAAGAAGACAATACTGGTTACAGGCTGGGAGAGGTATGAGACGCTTCATGCAAAACCGTGGGAAGGCAGAAGGAGAGTGTTTTTATTTGGATCAAAATCTAAAAGATAAGACAACATAGAAACCTTGACTGATTCTGAGTCATTAACTTGCTGGTGACCTTGGTGAATGAAACTGTTTGGATTGACTGAGTGCTTAGGGCTGAAACATCATAAGATCGTGGCATTAGAAGGCTTTCTTCTGGCTTTTGGAATCTTTTTCTTTAACCATTCCAGACAAGGCTCTAATACCCCTTCCTGAGTATTAACTCCAAAAGTTTCCTAAATTTTATAGTCCATAAATTCCTAAAGTATAAATTATATTCTTTCAACTATCAAGGAAACATTTCTTCTTCTCTCGTTACTTATTTTAAATTGCAGCAAGGAGGGAGATAGGCTGCTGAATTGTGTTAGCACTTGCTTCATATCAGGGCAGAGAGGGCTTTCACAGCCTGCTTACTGTTCTCAAAGAGCAATTCTCCCATTTCATTAGAAGGAAAATTACTTTTCTTTCCTTTTCTCCTGAGAGAACTAAGGGATCATAAACAGGACCTTTTCTGTGGCATTGTATAAGCACTAGGAAAATTAAAGTGTGATATTTTCTGAAAAAATATTGTCCATAAATTCAACAGTTCACAAAATATGGCTCTAATAGGTAATTTGCCCCACATTTTCAGTATGGAATTTTGATCTTCATGATTTGAAGCCAGGATTAAAATCAGATTTTATACCTAGAAAACTAACGGTATATAGTTGGGGATTTTTATCAATCACATGAAAGGCTTTTTCTTCTAATGCAAATGTGCATGTGCAGATGAGAAAACATAATGCCACTTACAGCTTAGTTTTCAGGGGTAGTCTGACTCTAAGGAAAGAAAGTATAATCCACGTTACTCCACTTGATATTAAGAATTAATTCAATAATCTTCACCTTTGAAAGACAAGGCTTCTTCACATCTTGGGAACAGTCACGATCCATTAATGACTTTTCTCTTAACAGACTTTTGCCTGATTATTCCTTTTGGGCTGTGGCAGTAAATAAGTTTAATTCTCAAATATTATGGTATGGTAGATGTAAAGTATATAGCTGATCCAACTTAAATTTTGAACATAACAAAAAAAATTTAAAATTTATTAAGTGTAAGTCAAAACTTTGGAGGTACTGTTTTCTTAATTATAATTTTTAGATATCCATAGTTAGAAATTTGTATCAAAAGTAAGTTTTCTTTGATTGCTTGCGCAGGTTAGTTTTAAAAGATTAAATGAGTAGAGTCCTCTAAAAGTGGCCTAAAAGAACACCTGGGGTGCCTGGCTGGCTCAGTCCATAGAGCATATGAGTCTTGATATCTGAGTTGTGAGTTCAAGCCCCACACTGGGCATTGAACTTACTTAAAAAAAAAAAAAAAAGGTAGGCACCTGGGTGGCTCAGTCGGTTAAGTGTCTAACTCTTGATTTTGGCTCAGGTCATGATCTGACAGTTCCTGAGATTGAGCCCTATGTCAGCCTCTATGCTGACAGTGTGGAGACTGCTTGGGATTCTCTCTCTCTCTCTCTCTCTCTCTCTCCCTCTCTCCCCCTCTCCCCTCCACTCTCTCTCCCCTCCACTCTCTCTCCCCCACCCACCCTGCTTGCATGCTTGTGCGTGTGTGCTCTCTCTTACTCTCTCTCAAAAATAAATGAATAAACTTAAAAAAAAAAGAAAGACAGAAAGAAAGAAAAAGGAACACTTGATGTTCTGATCTCTCTCGGCGGGTTACTTTTTTTTAATCTCAGAGAGGGAGATGTGGACAGACTGAGGTAGGAGGAACAGTTGCCACTCCCTCTATCTTTCCCCAGCTTTTTCATTTTCGGCAAAGTTGTCAAGACTTGGATCCCTTAGTTGGAACTGAAAGTTGAAGGACTGCATTCTCAATTGTGTTATTTCACTTTTATATTGGTAGATTTAAAAGTTTATTTCCTAAGTCAAAGGCCTTAGGTTAGGATACATTTTACCAGACTTTGACAGGTTCCTTTATATCAGGAGGCATTTAACAAAGGAGGCAAGTGGACAGGTCAACTGTTGGGGTATAGTTGGGGGAGGATGGTCCACTGAGCCAACTCCTTGACAGTTTAGTGATTAGAGAAGAAACAACTGGGTGATTGACAGCTTATTAAGCTTTCTCTTTTTTTAACGCTTATTTATTTATTTTGAGAGAGAGAGAGAGAGAGCAAGCAAGTGGTAGAGAGGGGCAGAGGGAGAGAGAGAATCTCAAGCAGACTCCACACTCAGCACAGATCCCAACACAGGGCTCAATCCCATGACCCAGGGATCATGGCCTGAGCCAAAATCAAGACTCAGATGCTCAACCGACTGAGCCACCCAGGCGCCCCATTAAGCTTTCTTTAAACCTAGAGAGAGGTGGCTCGAATTAAGCTGTAGCTTTAATTTAGGCTCTATCTAACTAAAGAGATTGGTTTATAATCTTGCCCAGGATAGGATAGATATTACATTTATTGACTGAGGTACCTAAATATGCATCTGATTTATTTTATTTATAGTGCTTTCTAGCATTAGGCCCTTTACATGTATTATCTGCCTTAGTCCTGAGCTTCATTTGAAAGGTAGGCAATATTTTGTAGATGTCTCCATCTCTATCTTCAGGTTTTAGCTCTCTAAGCTCACTTACCCATTTGCTTTCTGGACACGTCTGACTGCAATCTCAAATTCAACATATTGTAAACTGAATTTATTATTTGTTCCCCTCCTCACAACCTGCTTTGCTCTCTTGGCTTCAGAGCTTTGGTTACCAGCCAGAGACCTGAACATCCACCTTGGTTCTTCCTTCTCACTCAGCTTCACAACCAAGTAGTCTTACCTGTTTTATATTCTAAACATTTCTCAAACCTGTCCCTATTTCAACTACAACTGTATAATTCAGAGCGTCATTTCTACCTGATGAATGTCACAGCCCTTTCTCTAGTGATACCGCCTTGTTCTTAGGTTCTGCACATTTTAGCTATAATTATTTCTTTCTACAATGCATTCCATCGATGTCACTTCCTTGTTTAACACCTTTCAGAGTGTCTACAAAATAATTTGAAGCCCCCTCTAGCCTGGGCCTATTCTTAGTTTCATTCTTACCCATTCTCACCTCAAATAGGAATGTGCTATCAGGGCACTCCAGGTAAACCATACTTTTCCACACCTCCTTGCCTTTATTCTCTCCCCTTCTCTAGAAATCCTTCCCCAAACATTGTTCATAGGGCTGACGTTTATTCCTGCTTCAGGTCTTTGTTCATTTATCTTCTCCATCTGGACATCTCTTTTTACTCCCAGGGTGGAAATACGCCCCCTATTTGTCTGTGCTGTTTAGCTTCCTATACTTTATTTAACATCGGACTGGATTATAACATATAATGTGTGTGTGTGTGTGTGTGTGTGTGTGTGTGTGTGTGTGCGCGCCCGCGCATGCGCGTTTAGTGTCTGGTTCTTAGTAGATGCTCAATGATATGTGTTGAATGACTTAATTAATATTTATTAAGTAGACCGGGAATCTGAGAACTAGAGAGATCAATTATTCGTGGTCACACTCTGAATAAGAAGCAAGCAGGATAGTTATTCAAATCTATTCTCTCTTCATGATAAACCAGGAATCTAAGTATTACCAGTCCTTTTGTACAAGGGAGAGAATGAGGCTTGAAGAGGTTGGGTAGCCTGGTCAATGTTACAAAGTAGTAGACAGCTGAATTGGAACTCCATGTCAAAGTCCATGCTCTTTCCACCATTCCTGAGTTACAAATGGAGTCATTAAATCCTAGAACAACTATATTCTCTTAAATAATCTGATTGAATAGGTTGGTTATGTCAATCAAAGCTAATGAATCAGTTTTGTGTGTTTGAAGAAACACATAAAAAACATGTATTATCAAATTAATACTTCAAAGTTTTAGCTTACTCTTATTTTTCCTTTTTCCTTCCCACAAATATTTTTAAATGGCAGCTTGGTCGAAAGTGCTGAGTTAGTAACTATGGTGGACTGAATGTGAAGAAGCATGATTCTTGCTCTCAGGGGCATCACATTCTCACTGGGGAGTCAACTCACACAAGGCAGGATATGATAAATGCCATTGTGAAATGGTCCTAAGCAAAACCTGAATTGGAGAGCCTATGTTGGCGATCTAGAAATACCATTTGTTAGGGGTGCCTGCCCTGCATGGCTCAGTTGGTTAAGCATCTGACTTCTGCTCAGCTCATGATCTCATGGCTTGTGAGTTTGAGCCCCATGTCGGCCTCTGTGCTGACAGGTCAGAGCTTGAAGCCTACTTGAGATTCTCTCTCTGCCCCTTCCCTGCTCATGCTCATGCTCTGTTTGTCTCTCTCTCTCTCTCAAAAATAAATACATATTAAAAAAATTTAGAAATACATTTGTTCATATCAAGAGAGTATGTTAAATCTTTTAAAAAGAAGCCCCAAATTCAGAACTTCTAGAAATGTGTTTCTTACCATTTTAGGCAAAATATCTTTAGAGACAAAGTTGTGAGTTGACATAGGGCCAATTAAATAATGCCCGGTTAAATATCCGGTCATATTTACATTGGTGAAATTATATGAATAGATGATCGATTAACTTTGCATTTGCATGTAATATTTATAGTTCTGGCAAAATCAAATAATCATAATAGTTCAAGATTTTATCTTGCCCTAAAGTTCTATGATTCTATACTTTTTAAAAATAGACTAAGGCTTTTAGTTTCTCTCACTTTATTTCTTTCCTTCCTGTTAAAGGAAAAACCTCTGTTTAAGAAGGTTTTATCTCTGTAAAATATCTAGACTCATACAAATATAAAAATAATCTTTTGTACAATTTCAAGTAGTTCTGAAAATATTATTGATAGCATCTTTCACAAAGCTCTGTAAAAGTAGGTGCTCAATAAATAGCTGTTGATATCATTTGATTTAGAAAACTATTTTTAAGCAAAATTAGATTAGGGATTTGAAGTTCCTCAACAATAAAACTTATCTATCAGGAGATATTAAATTCTTAATAATTGCTTTACTTTGGTACTATACTTCTATGTGACTCAATTGGTTTCTATTATTAGGATGAGAACCAGAATGAAAATTTCCAAAGTTTAACTTACTCTGAATAACCATGTTGGAAGTCAGGAGGGGGCAGGTATGTTGGAAAATCACAAATAGCCCTCAAATCATATTTTGCGATGGTTTTGGTGTCCAAAATTTGACACCACAAATTTTAGGAAAAAGAATAAAAATGAACGGATTTATATCGAACACATTCTGAGATACTTCTTTTAAGCCTAAAAGGCAATGGACTGAACACAGATAGAGTCTTATAATGGGACTAACAACACATGAGCAATTAGCCTCTAAGGGAACAGATAGTTGGTTGTGTTATTTTGTTCTGTCCATGACAACTTCTACAGGATAAGTTTTGGTAGAAGTTATTTTCCCAGCTCATTCATCCTAAAAGAGGTTTTTGGTGTTTTTTTTTTCCCTCCAAATATTTTTTTTCTTTTTTGTATTTTTTTGTACTTGCCAGGTAAACTAATTTTGTTCTGACAGAATTGGTCATTATATCTACATTCTGAATGAGAGGTCTGATCGTCTTCACAGATGACACAGTGACTCAGGATCTCAGATGGGTATGGGAGGAAACTAGTAAACTCCTTCAATGTCAAAAGAACAAATCTCTCAGACTCCTCAAATGCCTTAAAATTGGCTCATTCTGCACTTCAATTTAACTCCTGGCAAAAGTACAAACTTAAAAAAAAAGCTATCTTTGAAATGGACAAAGTAAGAAATGCAGTGTGGATTCTTAAGGTATTTTAAGGATAACTGTCACTTCAATGGAAAGATTCAGGTTAGGTTTTAAGGGAAAGGTGGCAGCTAATTAGTTTCTCAACATTTTGACACACAAGGTCAAATACCAGAAGGAATGGTTTTTACACCATCTTGGGAAAAGCATTTTGTGCCTTTGGGTGGTACAACCTAAATATATGTAGTTAATATGGGTATCTTGGCAAAAAGACATTTGACATTGACTTTTGACTGAGAGATAATAGAAGAGATATAGGATTGACTTCTTCCCTCTCACTCCCATTCTGCTCTCTCCATTCCCAAAAAGTAATCTCTTCAACCAAACTTATCAATAGGTGAAGAAAAAATTAAAAATACATGCATGTAAAGCTCTTATGAGATTCACGGCAATTTCAGAACTGCAGAGTACCTTATTTATAATATCTTACCTTGCTAAGCCTCATAGTAATATTATTAAAAGAATATTAGTGTTAAAATTATTGATTTTTTTAAAGAAAGAATAATTCATACATCAATTCTGCAAATATTTATTAAATGCCGATTATGTGCTAGTACTAGTCTAAGCACTGATGATACAGGAAAGAAAAAAAAAAACAAAGTCCCCGCTCCCCTAGAGCTTATTTCTGGTAGCAGAGACAGTAAGTAAACAGACAAATAAATATAGACCACAATATCACATGACGATAAAGAGAAATGACGTAGGGTGAGGGATGAAAGACTCAACGGAGAGTCTTCTTTATTTTATCTTTTAATTTAAATCAAGTTTTATTCTGATTGGAAAACTCCAAGTAAGTAGTGCTACCCACTTCAAATTTTCTTTTCTTTATTCAAGTATGTGTAGCATGCAGTATTAGATTAGTTTCAGGTGCACAATACAGTGGTTCGACAATTCTATGCATTACTCTGTACTCATCATGGTAAGTATACTCTTGATCCCCTGTACATATTTTACCCATCTGCCCCACCAATTTCTCCTTTGGAAACCACTAGTTTGCTCTCTATATTTAATAGCTTTTTTGGGTTTGTGTCTTTTTTTCCTTGTTCATTTATTTTGTTTCTTAACTTCTACGTAGGAATGAAATCATAGGGTATTTGTCTTTCTCTGACTGGCTTATTTCACCTAGCGTTATACCCTCCAGATCCATCCATGTTGTTGCAAATGACAAGATTTCGTTCTTTTTTATGGCTGAGCAATATTTCATTTTATATGTTTATATATATATACATTTTTTATACAGATCTTCTTCATCCATTTATTCATGGATGGACACTTGGATTGCTTCCATATTTTGGCTATTATAAATAATGCTGCAATAAAGATCGGGGTGCATATATCTTTTTGAATTAGTGTTCATTTTATTGAGTAAATACCCAGGAGTGGAATTATTGGATCATATGGTAATTCCATTTTTAAGTCTTTGAGGAACTGTCTCCACAGTGGCTGTACCATTTTACATTCTTACCAACAGTGCATGGGGGGGGGGGGGTCCTTTTTCTCTACATCCTCAGCAACACTGTTCTTTTACATGGTTTTAGCCATTCTGACAAGTGTGAGGTGATATATCATTGTGGTTTTGATGTGCATTTCCTTGACGATTAGTGACCTTTTCAGGTGTCTGTTGGCCATCCTTATGTCTTCTTGGGACAAAAGTCTATTCATATCCTCTGCCCATTTTAACTTGGAATTATTTGCCTTTTTGGTGTTGAGTTGTATAAGTTTTTTTTAATGTATTTTGGATATTAACCCTCAAGGAAGAGTGTTTAGAGAGGGTAGTCACAAAAGACTTACTTAAGGAAGTGACATTTGGGACAGAGAATTTTTCATTCATTTATTTGACAAATATCTATTGAACACTCAATATGAGTAGGTCACAATGCCTGCTATTGTGGTATTGTAGAATAAGACAAGATTCCTTGTTTCTGAGAATTTGTAATCTAGCAGGGGAGTATAGCTATATAATATTCATTACATGTTATAAGTAAAATGTGAACAGTGCAAGATGTGTAAGATGAGATGAGAAGAAGGAAATATTTCTTTCAACTCTAGTTATTAAGGAAGTCTACCAGAACAAGATGAGTCTTAGATAATGAGTATATGGATGGATAGATGTGGGACTGTATGTAAAAGGAAATCCATAGAGGGATGGATGAGCACACCATGAATGAAAACGAAGCAGCTAGAAATGTGAAGGGTGCTTAGAGAACAGTAAAGATATCATTTGTGTTGAACAAGAAAGTGTGCTTCAGGGGCACCTGGGTGGCTCAGTCAGTTAAGTGTCTGACTTCAGGTCAGGTCATGATCTCATGGTTCGTGGTTTTGAGCCTCACGCCGGACCCTATGCTGACAGCTCAGAGCCTAGAGCCTGCTTCGGATTCTGTGTCTCCCACTCTCTCTGCCCCTCCCTGACTCGTGCTCTTTCTCTGTCTCTCAAAAATAAATAAACATTTTTTTTCTTAAATAAGAAAGTGTGCTTCAGAAGCTTAGCCTTTGAATACCTCTAGTAGTTCAAACAGTTCCTGTAATCATGACATTTATTTGAAGCCTTGTATTCTACTTAAAATTTTTTTTTCAATGTTTTATTTATTTTTGAGAGAGAGAGAGACACACACACAGCACGAGCAGGGGAGGGACAGAGAGAGGGAGACACAGAATCCGAAGACAGGCTCCAGGCTCTGAGCTGTCAGCACAGAGCCCGACGCGGGGCTCGAATCCAGGAACGATGAGATCATGACCTGACCTGAAGTCAGATGCTTAATGGGCTGAGCCACCCGGGCACCCTGGAGCCACCCAGACACCCCTCTACTTTTTAAATCCAGATTAATTTTGCATTCTATTACATAAATTCATTTATCCTTATTTTAAAATAAAAAATATTTTCCCCAGACTCTTTTACATAAAATTAACACTTAGGAAGGTGAGCCATATTTATTCTATGGCTCCCAGTAGCTCTGTCAGATATTTAGCTGGACATTCACATTTGACTTTGAATATCAAGGATACAGGAATAGAGAGAACTAATTCTAAAATTGTAGATTAGACCCAAAAAGTATTGGGATTTGAATGTAGGCCCACACATTTAAAATTTGCCATGTAGAGAATGGAAAACTAGTAAATTTTTTTTAAAGGGGCATTAGACTTACATTTGACCAGACTGTTCCCTCTGCGTATAGTGCCCTCCTCTTCCAAATACCAGCCATCTGTTATGGTCCAGCTCAAATATGACCCCTCACTCAGCTTTCTGTGCTTTCTATATCTGGACTTCCACAGCAATTGATCAGTACTTCCTTGGCATTTGCCACATTTCACTTTTCATTTTAGTCATTTTTATGCTCATGGCTCTATCCCCTGCAGCACCTGACTATGGACTTCCAGGTGGAAACCAGAAATGCCTGTAAAATGAATATATATCAAAAGTCCCCAAATGGAATGATTAATCCAGAAAGGGTAGACTAAAGGCAATGAAGTTGGTCAAGTGCGTGTTACAATTATTCAACGATGAGGTTGTGACCACTGAACTAGGAAGCTGTCATTGGTTGTTTAAAATAAAAAGGAATGAGGGGCGCCTGGGTGGCTCAGTGGGTTGAGTGACCCACTTTGGCTCAGGTCATTATCTCACAGCTCATGAGTTCGAGCCCCGCATCGGACTCTGTGCTGACAGCTTGGAGCTTAGAGCCTGCTTCGGATTCTGTGTCTCCCTCTCTCTGTGCCCCTAACCCCCTTGCATTCTGTCTCTGTCTCTCTCAAAAATAAATAAACATTAAAAAAAAATTTTTTAAGTAAAAAGGAATGAATATGGTGACATCTCACAGAGGTGGAATATAAGCATTTGATGTGCCTAAGGAAGAGAAACACACAGGAAGCTGGAGTGCTGGTAACTGTTAACCAAAGTAGGGAATTTAGGATCCACACCTGGTGTGGAGGGAAGATGAAAAATTTGGATTTCTTGATATCTTGCTGATGGGAAATTATATGAAATTGTCAGCTGGCAAATGGAGCTTCTCAGCACTGGGAAAAGTTATGAATGTAGATAAATTTTAGAGCCATTTGTAGAGAAGCAAGATTGCAACTTACAGCGGTATGTGGATTCCCTGCACAAGCCCACTTGGGTAGAGAGAGAGTAACAGAGAAGTGACAGTAAGGAGCATCCATAGTAAAAGAAGGGGAGAGGGGCGCCTGGGTGGCTCAGTCGGTTGAGCGTCCGACTTCGGCTCAGGTCACGATCTCGCGGTCCGTGAGTTCGAGCCCCGAGTCAGGCTCTGTGCTGATGGCTCAGAGCCTGGAGCCTGCTTCCGATTCTGTGTCTCCCTCTCTCTCTCCCCCTCCCCCATTCATGCTCTGTCTCTGTCTGTCTCAAAAATAAATAAACATTAAAAAAGAAAGGGAGAAAGAATGGAAGGGGGGATAGAGAATAGGGAATGAAAGATCCGGAAGTCAGGAAGAGAAGTGGGATGTACTAGAAAGAGAAGAATTCTCAGGAGGAGAAAGCCACATCCTTCAGAGTGAGGAGCTGCTGTGATAGAGCAATTGGGAGACCTTTGGAGCGGTAGGAATAGAAGCGGGATTTCGGGTAGGTGAAGAGAGAGTGCGGGTGGAAACCCCAAGCCTGTGTTTGTAAACGCTCATTTGAGATGTGTTTGCCTCTAGAAGGAGAGAGACTTAGTACAATCTGGTAGCCAGAACTTAAATCATCAAGTGGAAACAAGGTGGCATTGATGCCTCCACAATTTAATTTTCATGCTCCTCCCTTCTTTACTAGGCACCAGGCATTTCATTTTCTGCCCATCCTGGCCTGTCAAATTCACAGCAGTGCCCCAAGATATTGGCTTTTTTAAAACTATTATTTCTGTTCAAAATGTACCTGTCCAGAGTCCTATTCCCTTGGAGTGGCATTTTCTAAGTGGGTTTCACAAATGATAGCTCTTCGAAATGCTATATGAAAAAGGACTCTGTGGTCAGGTAAGTCTGGAAAATGCCACAGGGAATGTTAACATGTTAGCTCTTCTGGAATCTCTAATGAAAAGAAAGCTTACTGATTTTGTTCAAACTACCAAATATTATTTCTTCGCAGACTCATGTCATTTTTTATTGTTACTGTCAAATAAGTCTTTGTGGTTCCATGGTACCCATATGGGGAGATGTTGTTTAGAGTCTTGGTGGTGGATAATTGATCTGATAAATGCATACATGTTTAATGTTAATGACTGTGAAAAGGTAATTAACTTTCTAGTATTAAATATTCATAATATACCAGAGAATTCAAAGAGAAATAAAAAAAAAAGTTTAGTGTAGGAAGTTCAGGATTATGGATGACAAATGGATGTTGGCTACTCAATGTCTACATCACATTTGGTTTCACAGCTAAATTTTACTTCCTTTTTACTAGGGCTATTACTGTGTTCCGTCTACAAAACTTCAATCAATATTTCATCCAGCCTGAGAAATGGAAAGGTGGAATACAGCACTGTGATGATATCTTGTGCGCTGCATTTTTACCTCCACAAACTCTTGTTACAGGTTATTTGAACCTTCACTTGACAATCGGTGGTTGAAAGTTTGGTTTCTTTTGGCTCAGTCACTTTTAAAAAAGTCTTTTCAGAACTCCAAAATGGACAAATTTCTTGAAGAATTGGCCTTTGCCCTTACAGCTACCCTTGGTCCTTATCTCTAGGGCAATATATTAGTGGCTACGCCTGTCAGCTCTTGAACATCGCTACCTGGCTTTCGATCCTGGTGCTACCACTTACCAATGCATCCTATCGAACACGTTATTTAAACTGTAATCATAGCCTTCTCTGGCTAACAATAATCTATCAATATCTTGGTTTAAAGTGAAGACTGAGTAAGATAATCTGGGTAAGGGCTTAATACAGTGCGTGACACACAGTAAGCTTATCAGTAAATGGTTAGCTTTTATTTTTATTATCCTTTTCCCAGAAACAGCATTAGGGATGATGGGAACGAATCACACTTCTCTGGCACTCAGATATTTCATAATGGGAACATACTAACCCTTTGACACAATTTAGCCTAAGTAATGTTGGTTAAATACCGACCTCACAAAATGTCTACAAATCCAAGCAAGCCCTTAAAAGGTTCCATGGGCATGCTTTGATGTGACAAATGAAAGAGGATCAGAAATCATTGTATCGTTTCTGGCCAAAGAAAACAAGTTATAAAAATAGATTGCACCATGAAATTATAGAGTCCATATTTTGACAACCTAATTTTTTTTAATAGAACCCAAAATGTCATCAATTAAGAGGAATGAAAACTTATAATAAAAAAGCCAGGATGTCTATGACGTGTTACAATATGAGGCTTACAGCTCTGTGTACACTTAAATTTCCACTGTCTTCAGGACTTACCTGATTACTTTCCAGTAGGGCCAACTCTGCAGTTGAATTTGCTTGATAGCTGCTGAAAGTCCATCTCTGCAGGCAGAATGACATACTGAAATGTGATGGAGACAAATAAGCTATAAGGCTGCGTCTTTGTATTGCAAAAGTGTCATAAGAGGCCCTTGTAATTGGTGGGTAGATGATTTCTCCATTCGTTATCATCCCTTCAGTCCTATGTGAAAATGTTTGGTCAAGCACCTTACAACATAAGCCTTTCAAAATCATAGGAGAAGGTGGATATTCCCCCATACAGCTAATCCATGCAAATCCATCATCCTTGGCCAATATTTGAGTTACACAGGTTACTCCTTCCAGAACAATACAGAGTTTAGTATGGATCACTCTCTTTCTCCAAATCCCAAGAAAGACACCATTTGTACATTGCACTCAAACTTGGCTCTTCTGTTCTCCTCTTCACTTGACATTGACTCTCTGCTCAGTAGGGAGTGCTCCTCACTGAGCCACTAAGAGCAGCAGTCTGGTCATGTATTGCTTCTCCCCAGGACAAGTTTGGTCAGACTGAGTCTCACTATTTGGGCTTTTCTATATTGTCTGCGATGAGCAGTAGGGAAGGATTTTCTATAGGGAAAATTTTAGAATTGGAGAAAGCATTATTAAGTAAAGAATATAGGAGGGAGGGAAGGAAAAGAAAACATGTGAGCGTGTACACACACACACACACACACACACACACACACACACAAGAAAAGGTGAATAGATGCAGGAAACAGAAACTTAGAATGATTTGATTTGCTTCCTTCACTCAATAAAAAAAGCATAATGATTATTAGGAATTGTACTTATAATATGCTAGGCACTATTCTAAGTACTTTCTGTTTTTCACAACAACCCTATGAAATAAATATAATTTTTTTAAAATTTTAACGTTTATTTATTTTTGAGACAGAGAGAGACGGAGCATGAACAGGGGAGGGGCAGAGAGAGGGAGACACAGAATCCGAAACAGGCTCCAGGCTCCTAGCAGTCAGCACAGAGCCCGACGCGGGGCTCGAACTCACAGACCGTGAGATCATGACCTGAGCCGAAGTCAGATGCTTAACCGACTGAGCCACCCAGGCGCCCCGAAATAAATATAATTTTTAATCTAGTTTTATAGGTGAAGAAATTGTGGCATTAGGTAGAGTTAAATAACTTGCCCACATGTGCACAGCCAGTAGGTGGTAGAATGGGGAATCAAACTCAAGTTGTTTAATTACAAAGCCCTTATTCTGAATGACTGATTACTATAAAATAAAAAGATATGACGGTAATTTCTATCACAGTGAATACACAGGTGTGCTATGAGGATGGTAAGTTCTAAAGTTTAATCAAAGTACTAGTTATTCACTCGTGTTTCCAAAAATACAGAGTACCTACTATGTGCCAGACTTTGCATAAGGTAGTATGATAATGACTTCTCATTGCGGTTGCTCATATTTTCCAACTTTCTGACAATTTACATTCGCCATCCTGGCTCATACAGGAAGCTATGATGGAGAAATTATTCTGTGGAACAACAACACAGAAAACGCTCACTACGTCCTTCACCCTGATTACCAGAGGCTGCTAAAATCAAAATGGGGTGAGTGCAAGTTTGAAACTAAAATAAGGTGGCTGAATCAAACCACAGTAGGCTTAGCTGTTTATGCATGTACCTGATACAGCTTGCTCCTAAATTATAGATGATTGGCTATAAGCACAAGGGATTAGTGATACCGTTGTCTTGTCAAAGTGACTAAAAAGAACCTTGAGATTTCCTTGGCTTAGCAAATTCTCCATGGCGTGCTGTTTCTTGCCTTTATGCCACATCAGCTTTTCTGAATTACTGACAGCAGGGAGCAGGCCTCTCATTTCCATCTAGTTTAGTTTTTGCCAATAAACCTCACCAAATTGCCTTTGAGTGAAACTTGGTACCCCTCAGTAGGAAAATAGGAACTCGTGTTCACTTGATAGGCTGCTCAGGCTCAGTCTAGAGCTTGTATTAAATATTATGCCACCTGGAAATCTTAAATTATTTCTTGCTTTAGAAACCTGTGAGGAGCATGAGACGGAAGTATATTGTATTTTATGGGAGTTTAGCAGAGCACATGAATATTTTATACTTAAGCAAAATGTCTTGACAATTGCCTTTCACATTTTATTTCGGTTTCCTTAGATACTGAAGATTTTTCCTTAGACTTATTTATTTAGGTAATGAATATGTCATTCCTCACAGCCCGGTGAGGTTCTATTGTCTCAATTGGATAAACTCACAGAGCTGAATTGGACCGTAGGAAAGGACAGGTCATCAGATAAAGCTTTTTGTGTGTGAAAACTGAGGGAGTAATTTGTTAAGAATAAGCCCTTAGGAGATTTAGGGCTTACTTACCTGCAGCCACAAGGCTCTGGCCTGTTTTATGTGCCAAGACCTAAGCACTAGGGTTCATTTGAATCCTCCATGGAGAGGGTGCAGTTCTGCTTTTTCCTCTGCCTGCAGGAGAATGACGTCTTGCTGTTACGGCAAACCTAATTGTGGCTACAATGAAAACCACAGAGAGATAGATAAGAAAAATGGGTAATATCAGACTTCTAAAAGACAGAAGAGGCATTGCGATAGATGTCTTGCTTTGAAATTTTGAAGATATTCCTGTATAGATTTTTCATAACTATGCACACACTGTTCATAGATTCTGAATATTCCCAGTTCTTAATGTGGTCTGGAGATGATGTCACGTGATAATTAAAGGACCACTGGGAATGCCCTCTCCAGGTTAATTCCCTAGCAAACAATACTGCTAAGAATGATCATTTAAATATATTTAAATAGTCATTATAGCTCATGTTCATTACATTATTCGCAAGATTAATATTAATGATTGATAAGCTGAAAATGCTACCATATTAGAATCACATTTGTCTGGAACCCATCAGGATTTCTAAGATGTTAACAGTGACAACGAAATGAAGTCCCTGTTAATTCATATCAAGGGAAAACACATTAAGTGTGTATGTAATATGCACAACAGAATGGAATCAAATGAGCCTTTCAAGTTGGTGTTGAAGAAGTGAATAGCGGAAGGTTCAATGGATGTTGACTGGAAGCCTTTTGTGAGACTTGATAGACTCACCAGAGACCGTGAGGGAGGCGGGCCTCTTGTTTTGCATAAGCATCTGTTTGAAGAGCAGATTCTCCTCATGAAGACACCTAGCTTTGTATCCATCACAGATACAGAGCCTCAGAAGCTTCTCAGTGCTGGGAGGAGCCACTCTGCCTGCCCCAGTGCAAACCAGGCTACCCTGGGACCCTGCTCCTTTGAGACAAACACCAAATACAATAATGCTGTTGTGAGGCTTTGCATCCTTGAAGCAAGAAAAAACACTGCAGAGACAGGTAAAATATATATTTCAAGTTTGATCGTACATGGATATATTTGTAAACCATTGGAAAAGGGAGCAATGAAGACAGTTTATTCCTATCTAGGTCCCATAGAGCTTGACTTTGGGTAGCTAAGAATCAGTGCTGGGTCATGGGAAGTCACAGGCCACAGCAAACAAGGTCAGGGTTCAGGAGGAAGGATCCAGGGGCAGGAACCAGACTACACCCGACGTGTGATTTATACAGTGCTGTATAGGTCAGGAGCAGAGTGGGAAAACTCTGGCAAACAATTAGATACGGGTGACAATCAGAATCACTGTTCTAGCCATGGCTTAAAGAAGTCTGGTAGGGTAGAGGGTACAGCAAGAAATATGCTTCAAATATATGAGCCAAGGCTCAGGTCTACATGTGCCAGAAGGATAGAGTCTGAGACTTTGCTGGCACCTAGTATCAAAATGGGCTAGGAGAAAATAGTAGGAATCTTGGAGATTAGGGCGATAGCAGAATTTGAAATAACTGCTGATCCTAGGTCAAGAGAGCTGCTTGCTTTTTTCTTAATTTTGTTTGTTTGTTTGTTTGTTTGTTTTTTGGTAATGCTTTGGGTATCATTACCAGTTAGGCCTACTTTCCAGAATAAGTCAGAGTCCTGATTTTTAGGATAGATTCCAGGAGTGCTTAGGATAGAGCTGTTGCTGAGCTGTATGCTAAGACGGTTGCCATCATATCACTTACTGTAATTGTTTGATATTATGTAAATGAAATAACCATTTGCTTAATTTCTACCTTGTTTTCAGTGGCTATGTTAGCATAGTGTTGACACAGCCTGCATCTTCCCCAAATAAAAATCTGCTTTTGAGAATAATGCATCCTTTTTACCTTTTATCTAAAATTTATCTTTTTTCTTAATATTAGGCAAATACATTTAATAATGTTAGGTATCTAGACATATAGATATTATATGTTTGAAAAACTGAACATATCTGAGCCGTGTTTTCCATATTTATTTTCCCATATTCAGTTTGCAACTAGAAAATCTGCACGATTTTCATATAAAAATTTGCACCATTAAAAAAATCAATAAAGGTATATCCTTATAGAATTTTAGAAACCTGGCGGAGTATTCAGGATAGACTTTGAAATGGTTAGATTCTAACACTCTCTATTTTCTAGAACTCACTTATAGTCACAAAATGAACTATTATCCTGAAATTGCTCTCATTTCCTCAACACTAATTCTTCTTAATGTTATCAGTATTCCCAAATTGTTTCCACTGAAGCGGCTACATGCCATTATTTCTACCTTAAACAGATATGATTGTTAATCGGCAGTACATTTGTGAAGTAAATTGAAAGTCATCTACAGATTTATCAAATAATAATAGGAACTTTGCCACAGAAGAATAATTTAGGTAGAGTGCTTCTACAAGGCTTTTGAAAATAGAAAATGAAAAGGTTAGTTCTAGGCCTATGAACCAAAAGAGTATTCCATAAGGGGTTCTAATGAATTCTTGATGAAAAATTAAAAACAAGCTCATAAATAGAATCCTAAGCATGATGCCACATAGAGTAATTAATAACTATGCTGCTCTAACTAAATATATGCATCCAGCTCTGTGCAGGAGGAATTTTCCTTGTTTGGTGTATGTGTCCACTGGGTTATTAAGAAAGATAAGTTTATGTAACTGGAGTATTATAACATCTTTGTAAATTTATTTGGAGTAACAAATTAAGTCTATCTAGCTTTAAAAACCCAGTTTTATCGAAATAATGAATGGAGGAAAAGGAACTAAATGTAATGGATCATCTTGCCTTTCCTATCTCATTTAATACTCCACCCAAACCAGTAAGGATACCATAGGATTATGTCCATTTTATATTTGAGAGAGTGAAAGTGCTGGAAATTGGTATCAGGACTGCCTACCTCTCCAACATCCTTATGCTTCCCACAGGGTGAGCCACTGAAGATATTTTTTCTCTGGTGTTTGTTGTCACATTTTCCTAATTAGGTGTTCTCTTATATGTTAGGAGGAGCTAACCTGGTCTCATGTGGAGGTTCTGGCTATGTCAGGTTCTGGGACACATTTAAGAAGCAACTTCTGGCTGAATTTTTGGCTCATGGTGGAGTTGGATCCATTATAATGTCTACTGATAAGTCAAACCAATACCTTGCCACAGGAGATCTGGATGGACAGTTGAAAATCTGGAATATAGAAGTAAATTGAAAGAATTCTCATGCTTATTATTTTCGATTGCCTTTGACAGCAGACAACTACGAGTTCGGTTTTGTCTGTGTCCTGGGTAAGGGAAGACACGATCAGCCTGAGTATTTTAATGGAAACATTTACATGCTTTAAGCAGAGAAATTTCTTCCATGATGTTTGGAGAAAACTAGATTTTTCTCAATATTGAAAATCTTCTGCTAATATGTAGTCAAGTCAGTCACCGAATTCAGAAACGCGGTATTGTCAGGTACTGCAGCATTGTTTGAGCATAAATAATTAGGATGTACCTTATTTGAAATGAGATTGTAAACCTCATTTAGAAAGAGTACTGGCCCTTCATCCAACATTATTGTCCTCTTGAATTGGTTTGGGAGTTTTCTGTCACTGATAAACTGCTCAATTTTCTAATAACATTATAAAATCGTACAATCGCATAAAATTGTACAATTGTACAATACACATCTATATACACATGATAAAGTTCATCTCTATCAAATAACTGACTTCCCTGTTCACTTTTTCTTCTTGTCATTCTTCCCCTCCCCCTCTTCCTTTCTTTCAACGTCTCGAGTTACGCAAATCGGTTAGAAACTTTTTTTTTGAAACTTAATACCATTTTTCTGAACTCTGTTATCATGAACTATTCTTTTGCATTTGGAGAATAGATTATTATTCCCAAATGTCCTTTTTTTTCATTTCCGTATCAGATGTTTTAAGAAAAAAAGTGTTATGTCACTGGAAGAATTTAATATTTGGACTTTTTAGAATGCTGGCATTTCTTTTTATTCAGGAGTACTGTCTTAATTCCAGTAAGAGCAAAGTCACACAGGCCCCAACTCTGATAAGATCATTCCGACCTCATGAAGCCCGGATAAGTTCCTTAGAGATGTGTAAGCCGGGCGGCCGCCTACTGATTATCTCCTCCTCTGCAGACTGCAGCATTTGTGTGACTGACGTCTTCGGTGCTCCTGTCTGGATCTTTGGTCAGGTAGAAATATTGCTTCTTTGTTATTCTAGTATTTACGTGACATGTAGTATGAAGTTGGGCTGATTTCTATTTGAATCTCATCGGCTGTTAATATTCATTAGCCATGAAAGAACTGACTTCCATTTCTAGAGCTGTAGCTCCAGGCGTCTCTTGTCCTGTTTACCAGTAACCATGACAGTTCCATCAAGTGGAAGACTCTGGAGACATGGAAAGATGGTGGCTGTATACAGCTCAAAATGTTCCAGGATTGCTGAGAAGTTTCTCCTCTAAAATAAATGAAGTTCTTCCATTTCAATGCTTAGTAAAAATACAATGTAGAAAAAATTACCATGTTGTTCTTAAACAGATAGAGGACAATGTCAATTAATAATCAAGATAATAATGAAATATGGAAAATTTTAGAAAAAAACAAACCTTCCTATTCTATGTCTGATTTACTCCTGTCAAAATAACAATAGCTAACATTTGCTGAGTTTTTCCTATGTGAGTGAGGTCTTGTTCTAGGTCTCCCATGAATTATCTCATGTAATTATAATTGCTCATCCAGTGAGGGAGGAGCTCTCATGATTCCCATTTTACAAATGGGAAAACAGGTACAGAGTTTCAATAAATCTCCTGAGCTCACAGAGGCTAATAAGTAGTAGAGTTTGGCTTTTAACTCAAGCTGGCTCATTTCAGAGCTCATGGTTTTAACCTCTTCCTCCTATGAAACTAAGTTCTCATGTATACCTGCCTATTAAGAGAAATGGAAGTTGGGGGGATGGTAGAAAGGAAATATTAATTGTCTCACATTTCTTTTATCTTTTCCATTTATTTTCATGGGAACTCTGTTCCTGTTTTCTTTGTGATTTGGGGTACAAAATTACAGACCTGGTTTTTTTTTTTAATTTTTTTAAATGTTTATTTATTTTTGACAGAGAGAGAGAGAGACAGAGAGAGACAGAGCATGAGTGGGGGAGGGGCAGAGAGAGAGAGACACACACACAGACTCCAAAGCAGGCTCCAGGTTCTGAGCTGTCAGCACAGAGCCCAATGCAGGGCTCAAACTCACAGACCGTGAGATCATGACCTGAGCTGAAGTCAGACGCTCAACCAACTGAGCTGCCCAGGCGCCCCAGACCTGTTCAACCAGTACTATTGAAGCATGGTGACGTGAGGTCAGGCTGAAACCTTTATTTCTGTCTGGCTCACTGGCTGGGTTCTATCCTGTAGCCCCCATTGCCACTCATGCCATGAGAACACAGCAACTATCTTCATGCTGGAAGACAAAATATGTTGTTGCTCTGTTTTTGAATCAGTTTGATGATGTCAACCTGTCCCAAAAGAATTTTATCCAACCCTATGGGACACAAAGGGTGATGGTAAATCAGAAAATAATCTGGGATGGTGGGCCCATATTTGGCTGGGTAATATGGGAGCCCCAAGGTAACACTCAAGAGCTGTATAGTGTCTTCTGCCCTGTACCCAAGGCAAGTGCTAGACTTTCCCCAGTCAGGAAAAAGAGCATCTGAGTGGGAACTCAAATGGGTATGTGTGTAGGTGTGTGGTAAGTGAGACAGAGGAGCACAGCTGGCATTCTGAGCACAAAATGAGTTGGAAAGATGCTTCTGTAAGTGAGGAAGTTAATGCAGTGCTGAATTGCTGTATGCCATGCCTCATGGGCTCCGGAGAGATGAGGTAGAGGTTAGAACAACAGGTAAAGAAACAAAGCCTCATCAAGTGGCTGGTACCTGGAGTGTGATTTCTTTAGATGGGGCTGAAGCAAGAAATAGCCCCATTCTAGGTGTGGGTGCCATATTGTGCCCACCAAACAGAATCTGTGGCTAAATTTTATTTTGGTGAAGAAGCATGTGCTAGTAAAATTGTTCACTTTTATGCCTTTGATTTTTGTCCTTAGCTGTTTTATAAAGTCTTTGTATTTTGAAGGATTTTAGCCTCAAAAAGCCCGTGTAAAAATAGTTCGGTATTTTCCTTATGTTCAAGACAGGAAAAAGAGCCACCAGAGCTGGGATAGTCCTAGAAAGTAAAGGCTGGCAGACTTGGGGACAGCTGGATTTCCTGGTCTCTTCTGCTTGAAGGTTTTTTTTTTTTTTTTTTGTCATTGTTGTTTTTGTGTTTTATTTTGTTTTGTTTTCCCTTGAGAGCTCACTTTGATCAAGCTGTCTTGAATATAGGTGCCGCTAGTCCCAAGGGGAAAGGGTAGGGTGAGAAGAAAAGAGAGGAGTGGGGGAGGGAAGACAATAAATTAGTTGACACTGGAAAATAGCAGTTTTGAATGTCTTTCTCATGGTGTGTAAGAAGAGGCACTCTTTTGGAGAAAGAACAGAAGGATATGGAAGGCAGATGGTAATGCATAGATAAGAAGGAGAAGAGACCCAATTAGTCAACATACTATGATTAGAACAGTTTTTGCTAAACAAACTTGATGTGTACAGTGTCATGACTTTTGCCTTACATTTGAATGTTACATTTGTGTTTCAGTTTAATTAATTCTGGCCTAGCAGTTCTAAAAATAGGAACAAAAACAACAATGTACTTTAATTTCCCGCATTAAGACTTAATTTTCCAGTCACATGCAGTCTGATTAAAATATTTAAAATTTAGTGCCGGGTGATTGAATATATATCATGGATGAAGTTATTATTTTCAGAAGTGTAAATAACTTTTATAACGTACCTATGGATCCGTGGTTGGTTTTCAAGTTCGATTTTGGAAAGTAAAGGTGTGGTATGTCTATTTCTAGCACTGGAAAACGGGGTGGGGATGACATTTTTGTGGAGATACACTCGTCCCAGGTGACTGTCAGATGATTGTATTATCGAAAGAAATTAGGTATCACATGCATGCCTTTGGTGCCCCTCTTTGCACACTAACAACCGTGGTATTGGGCAGAATGTGCTCATTGGCACCTCTCCTCCTGGTCCTGTGGGGGCCAGTGATTTCGGTTGTGCCTATTCACCCAGTGTTTAAAATTTGACTTCGTTGCTCATTTTTTTTTTTAATGTTTATTTATTTTTGAGACAGAGAGAGACAGAGCATGAACAGGGGAGGGGCAGAGAGAGAGGGAGACACAGAATCGGAAGCAGGCTCCAGGCTCCAAGCCATCAGCCCAGAGCCCGACGTGGGGCTCGAACCCACGGACCGCGCGAGATCGTGACCTGAGCTAAAGTCGGACGCTCAACCGACTGAGCCACCCAGGCGCCCCATTGCTCATTTTTTTAAGTTTATTTATTTTGAGAGAGAGAGGGAATGTACATGAATGGGGGAGGGGCAGAGAGAGAGAGTGAAGGACAGAATCCCAAGCATGGGGCTCGATTTCATAAACTTGTGAGATCATGACCTGAGCTGCAATTAAGAGTCGGATGCTTAACCAACTGAGGCCCCCGGATGCCCAACTTGGTTGCTCGTATTTAAACAATTAAAAATTTCATACCAGATCCAGATTTCTTGCTTCTCTTGAAAAAGAACATGTCAGTCCCTGAGAGTAACTCTAAAATGGGTTCTCTCTAATTCACTGTCGTCCCACTTTTCCCATTGATGATGAGCACTGGGGCTGAACTTCATTTGCTACTTATCACCTTATATGAGGTTTGATTCATTCATTGGCATTATCTTCCCGGCCCCTGTAGCCATTTTACTATGCAATATCTGCTGACAAGTTATCAGTTTATAGGCCACACAGATATCCTGGGGATGCCTAATTCCCTCATATCACACATATCATGCATTCCCGTGTATATAATAGGAATTGACACAAGACAAGGAAATTGATTCTGTTTTTCAAATATAAAATAGAATGTCAATGAGAGCTTCTGCTAGGTGGAAACGTATTAAGACTTATAGCCAAATTTCGTGAAAACTAGCATGTAACATATTTTCTGGAAGGAAATGCTCAATAATTTGATTGGTTTTTGAGATATTTTTAGGAAGATGCAAAGAAAGCAGTTGTATGAAAAATTAACTGGTAATTTTTTGGTAAAAGTTTTGTTTTTCTTTTTGGTAAGCATACATCTTGCTATTCAAGAATGTAAAGTGGGAATTTCAGTTTTTTTGTAGTTCATTATCTTTTCAGAGAATGTTTGTTTCTTACAACTTAGTCCTGTCTACATTTATTAAGGTTACGTGTAACAAATATCATATGATTTCACTCATATGTGGAATTTAAGAAATAAAACATGAACATAGGAGAAGGGAAGGAAAAATAAGATAAAAACAGAGAGGAAGGCAAACCATAAGAGACTTAAAACAGAGAACAAACCGAGGGTTGTTGGAGAGGTATTGGGTTGGGGGATGGGCTAACTGGGTGACGGGCATTAAGGAGGGCACTTGTTAGGATGAGCACTGGGTATTATATGCAGGAGATGAATCACTGGGTTCTACTCCTGAAACCAATACTACATTGTATGTTAACTAGCTTGAATTTAAATAAATAAATTTAAAAAATAAAGTTACATATATATGCCTCATCTCCCTTATAAAACTGTAATGACTTTGAAAAACCACGCTTCATTATTTTTTTGTGTGTGTACCCAGGACTTCAGTTAATAAGTGTAGCACATAAATGTTCAAGAAAAATAAATGTCATAAAAATAAAATAATGGTCTGTTTTTTCAGGAAAAGCACTGGCAAATTGAAAACAGTTTTTCCCTTCCTAAAAGGGATACTAATGTAATGAAAAGTGAGAGTCAAGAAGAAAGCATAAGAGAAATTCCTTTACTTTCTAAGGAAGAATCATGTTTAGACCTACCAGAACGTTCTCTACTTGACAAGAAAAACAAAGATGACTCCACATACAAGTAAGTAATTTTAAGTGTCACCTGGATGCCAACTGGAGTCTAGATAAGACCTAAGTAAGATTGACCCAAACTTCCTTCTGTTCTACATGGAATATCCAATGACTGCTTCAAGGATGTGTGTGGTGGGGGGAGAATTTATATTTTCAGGATTATAGCTGGTTTGATTTCTTGTCTCCATTTCTATTCAGGATCTTCTAGTCTTCTGTTTCTGCTCCATCATCAATCTAATTGTGGAAATTAGCCCTTTTCCCCAAAAATGATACACTGTATGTGTGTATGTATGTACGTATCTATCTCAAAATGTATGTCAGATTTGCTTCTGGTTTTGGTAACATGTACAGGGGTTTATATGACAGAGGTTCGAAGAGCTTACCTTTGAGTCTTAGATATGACTCTCCTTTTAACTCTTGCCTTTTCTTCATTTGTTCAGCCTTTTCTTCTCTTCACCCCGCTCTGCTAGATCCCATTCTTACACATTCCTCTTACTCTCTAATGCCAGGGAGTTTTACTGATTTCTTTTGTCTCCTACACTGTTGCTAACCCATGCCTTCATAATTCCATCTTTCAGACTCAAAAACTATTGTTTTCGAAAGGCTGATTTTATTCATTGTATTTTCTTTGATACAGATGAAAGCAAAATTTTTACCATGTGCATATTACCTTTGGGGGGTTTATAAAAAAACTGCACAGAAAGTATAGAAAGTACATTCTCTACTCCCATCCCACATTAGTGTGGTTTATCTGTTACAACTTAGGCACCAATATTGATACTTTATGATTAGTAAAGTACATAGTTTGCATTAAAGAGTTTGGGTGGGAGGTTCTTTAACGACTATTCTCAGGTACCTCTGCATTGCCTATTTCCAAATCAGCGCGTTCTCTGGCCAATCTCTTATGGCCTAGCCCCACTAACCGGGGTTACTTTCGGTAATACATATCCAGTGTTTTTCTGTTACAGTCTCTCACAATGGCAGGCCTCCCCACTTGCCCCACTTCTCCCGAGTCAACTTGAGCTTGGCCCATAGGAAGCTCACACCTTGTTGCCACACCCATGGCTCCCCGGCTGCCCCTTCTTTCCTTGTTCACATGGGTTGCTTCAGCCGCAGCTTTTTGCCTGTAGACTTTGCAGGTATTAATGAGCCACTGATCCATTCCGTCTCTCTAATGGTTACCCCAGAGGGCATACACTAGACTTTTTGACTGGTCCATGGGAGGTGAAATTGGAACTGAAGGGGAAGCTTCCCTCCTGCCCCAGGGGAGCTGGACTCAGTGCAGCTCCTCTCTTTACGGCATCTTTGGTCTATTTATATCCTAGAGTGGTGGCTGGCCTGGGTATCAGCAGGTTGGTTTCAGAGCTATCTCCTGGTTCTGCCCCAGGAATCTATCACCTCACTCTGGAAGATGAGAATACTTTTTGCCTCTTAACTAATTAATTATTTTGCTTTCAGACTTTTTGGACCTCGGTGGACAGGGAGAGAGAAGGGGGAAAAAATCCCCTTAAACATCCTGTTACACTAAATTACACTTTGGTATTTGTTCTTCCATTTCCTTGAATTATGGTTTGCTGAAATGTCAAGTGGCATTTTACTTTCAGGCAGAAGGATCTTTTCAATTTAGAAATATAGCATGACCAATCCTGTACAATAATAGAATGCTGGAAATAGAAAGATTTTAGACACGATAAAAATGCCCTCACCCAGCCACCCAACACAATTTTACAGATAAGGAAATAAAGTTACCCCAGGGTAACACAGATAGATCATTGTTTCTCTTCCTGTCACACTCCTAGCAGAGTGAAGGCAACTGTTAGAACACATTCTTTTTTAAGAGTATTTCAGCTAATATTCGGATTTTCCATTCCTATTGACACACTCAATTCTTCTTTTTTCCTTAATTCAAGTTTTCCTTAGAAGTTGTCAGCAGTAAAAAGCAGAGCTACCTCTATTCTACTTCATCTTTTCAAATGACAGTATGTAAAAAATACCCGTGATTTTTAAAATTTCTGCTCTAAGTCAGATGACTTGATTCAAACAAGTTTAAGACTTTATTGTAAGGAGATAGTACAGAATAAAGTCATTTTGGAGCTCTTGAACTAATTGAAAGAAAAGGGCTAAAAACATATCCTCAGAATTGGCAGGTGTCCTTCACTTCTCCCAAGAGCACAACCAGGGATCCTCCATGGAAAACATACAAGTGCAATGTAATTGGCAAGTGGAAAATGTCTTCATTCCTCAAAAGATTAGTAAATGCAAGGAGGGAATCATGCCAGTTCTTATCCATATGCAAAACTATTTTTTTTAAAATATGTGAGAGAATTTACGAGAACTAAGGAGAGAAAGAGCACATCCAGTGAGTCCGTAGGCAGGTGGGGGTATGTTCAGATGGAGGGGAAACGGTAAGAAAAATGGAGATGCGAAAAGGAAAAGCCAATAGAAAATGGGAGAAGCAGGAAAAATAAAGGGAAACATCAGATGCTTTAAAGCTACATTCTCAGCTTAACTCTTAAGATCCTGTCTCCAGGAGAAAAATCTTAGCATATATTATCTTCTGGTTTATGCATAAATAACAGATTTCCATAACACTTAAGGTATTGTATAATATTATGTGTGAGAAGTAGGTAGGTGGTAAAATGTCATTTTCAATTTAAGTCCTGGGGAGATAAAGATGAATATAGAATTTAAGAGACTAATAGAAATTCCTAATGTTAACAGTTAATGCAGAGAAATGGAATTTTTCTTTCCTTAGATTCAGAAAAGAAAGAAAGAAAGAAAGAAAGAAAGAAAAGAAAGAAAGAAAGAAAGAAAGAAATGAAAGGATAAAATAGGGAACAAAAACCACAGCAGACATGCATTTTTTCTTAATTAACGCATGTTTGGTTTCTGTACCCACACAGAATATTCTTACCTAGAAAAGTTATAGACAAAATGAAGAATTCAGACAATATGACTTTAGAATATTTCTTTATTACAAAAATAATGCATGTCCTTTAGGAGAAATTTTGGATGCACAAATAAGCACCAAGGAAAAAGATAAAAAATTACCTGTAACAAAACTGTTGCTGGCACTTAGGCATTTCTAGCTCCAGGCATGTAAACAAACAAATAAAGGCACATTTTATGAAACTGGAGTCTAGCATACCTAGCTTATAACCTGCTTTATCATTCAAAAAATCCACAGTGAAGGGGCCCTGGGGTGGGTCAGTTGGTTGAGCATCGAACTTCGGCTCAGGTCATGAGCTCATGACTCATGAGTTCGAGCCCCACATCAGGCTCTGTGCTGACAGTGTGGAGCCTGGAGCCTGCTTCGGATTCTGTCTCTCTGCTGTCTCTGCCCCTCCCCTGCTCATGCTCTCTCTCAAATAGGAATAAACATTTTAAAAAAGTTGTTTTAAATAATAAAAAAAAAATCCACAGTGATTACATTTCTGTATGAATTAATAGGAGCGTCCACAGACATCAACATTTGCAATGACTCCCTAGGAACTTATTATCTAGTTTTGTAACCATTTTCTTTCTTTCTTTTTTTTTTTCCGAACACTTAGATTGTTAACAAACTTTAACCAGGGAAACATTTCTTCAAACACTTTGATGCATACGTGTTAGAATACCCAACTGAATTCATCATTAGAATAAATTCTTTGAAGTGAAGTTGCTGAGACCAAAGTTGCAAAGGGCTTTGGGTCCTCTTGCTAAATGGCTGTTCTGAGCCATGTGGGTTCCTCCAGGAGCAGTGTAGACGGTGTATAGTAACTGCCGCCTGTGAACTAACACTGCGTGTGGTCATTGTCTTAAACCTGTTGCCATGAGATCTCATCATTGGTTTAAATTGAATGTTTTGATTATTTGTGAGAGTGAACTTTTTTCCCCACATGTCTATTAACCTTTAATAATTTAATAATGAGTTTGTAAGAGGTATTAGACATCCACTAGACTGATTCCTAACACATCCTTAAGAGAAGCACATCCTAGACTCTTTCTGAATAATTTCTGTGGGATGCACTCACCATCTTAAAGATGGCCTTCTCTGTTTTTTTAAAGTTTTTGTTTTTTTTGAGATATTGCCTCATGCTGGTCAGAGTAGCTAAAAGGAACAAATCAGGAGACTATAGATGCTGGCGAGGATATGGAGAAATGGGAACCCTCTTGCACTGTTGGTAGGAATGCAAACTGGGGCAGCCACTGTGGAAAACAGTATGGAGATTCCTCAAAAAAATTAAAAATAGAACTACCCTATGACCCAGCAATAACACTGCTAGGGATCTACCCAAAGGATACAGGAGTGCTGATGTATAGGGGCACTTGTACCCCAATGTTTATAGCAGCACTTTCAACAATAGCCAAATTATGGAAAGAGCCCAAATGTCCATCAACTGATGAATGGGTAAAGAAGTTGTGGTTTATATACATAATGGAATACTACCTGGCAATGAGAAAGAATGAAAGCTGGCCATTTGCAGCAACGTGATGGAACTGGAGGGTACTATGCTAAGTGAAATAAGTCAGTCAGAGAAGGACAGATATCATATGTTTTCACTCATATGTGGATCTTGAGAAACTTTACAGAAGACCATGGGGGAAGGAAAGGGGGGGGAAAGTTACAGAGAGGGAGGGAGGCAAATCATAAGAGACTCTTAAGGACTGAGAACAAATCAAGGGTAGATGGGGGTGGGGGAGAGGGGAAAGTGGGTAATGGGCAGGGAGGAGGGCACTTGTTGGGATGAGCACTGAGTGTTGTATGGAAACCAAATTGACAATAAATTGTATTTAAAAAAATAAAGTTTTTTTAAGGTTATTTATTTTGAGAGAGACAGTAAATGGGGGAGGGGTACACAGAGAGAGAGGGAGACAGAATCCACAGAGCCCGATGCGGGGCTCGAATCCACAAAACTGAGATATGACCTGAGCCAAATCCAAGAGCCAGATGCTTAACTGACTGAGCCATCCAGGCACCCCTGGCCTTCTCTGTTTTTGAACCACTCTTTATTATAGAATGATTCTAATGTTAAGTCAAATCTATTAATTTGTAAAAAACTCTCTCTCTCCTTGATCTTCATTCTTACTCTAGGGCAACAAAAAGGAAGTCTGCCTTCTACTATTTGACACATTTCACTGGCTCCCATTAAAAAAGTTACTTATGGGGAAAGGGTTAATTATCAGAAACCAGGATAAAAGAATCAGATGGGAAATGAAACAAATTTCCGTTAATTTCTCCGTAAATTTCTATGAGACAGAAGGCACACTTGAAATTGATGTTTCTTAGACTTGAGAAAATATAATGATGTTCTAAATTCCTTCCTATGGTTAAGAGAGAATTGATATTTAATATTATTTATATGCTGTTGATTACCTAATTATCCTGCCAATTGATCTTATGTGAGAAATTAAATTAGAAAATTTATGGACAGCTATAAGACAAAATATACAAAACTTTTAAAGCTCATTTGAAATTAGGCCTTATATGACATAAAACACTTGGAGGATTGACAGTCTACTTTTGCCAACAATCTGTGGCAATAACTATCCTTTGCCCATGTATGACAAATGAAAGTCTACTCAGTTTTAAAATTTAAGTGATAAAAATACTACAACACCAAATTATAATTTTTGGAAGTGCCACATCTCCTTATTGTTTGTCTTATCATTTGATAGTTCCCAAGAGTATTAGAATTGTCCGTGAGGGGTGCTGGAACTCCTACTCTGAGTGGAAAATGTTTTATTATTCTTGTTTAAAGTGACAACAGTCGGTACTTATGGAGCTCCTACCATATTCCAGGCACAGTTCTACTGTCTTTATGTGTTTCACTCATTTAATTGTCACTGTGATCTTTGGCATGGTAACAGTTACAGTGCCCATTTCATGACTAGGAAAGAAGGCAGGAAGACATTGAGTGATCTGCCCAGTGTCCACCCATCAGTAAAAAGGTGAACCAGAGATCCCCAAGCAGGCATTCTGCCTCTAGAGACATTGCACTTAGCCGCCCTTCCATATTGCCTGTCCAAGAAGCATCATGTGTCAATAAGGAACAGTTATTGGATTCTGAGTTGAGTGATCAAATATTTTATCAAGTACGTGCTATGCTAAGCCACAACTCTAGTTGCTTTCACTTTCCTTCAATGCCTAGTAAGGCTCTTGGGGACTTGTCACATGTCATTCCTTCCTTCCATACCCTGAACCAAGAGACAGGAGATCAGTTAGAGCCTTTCTCATAGAATTGATGGCAAGGCTGCCAGAGCCCCTGGTAGGCGCCCTTTTGGCATCACCATGTAAGACTTTTTTGCAAAGTTTTAACTCTATCCAGGCTTTTTATTGCATTATTCTGCATTTTTGTCTTCTTCCAGTAGGAATATTGGAATTTTGAGAATATTCGTCTCTTTCCAAGTTTGTGTTTGCATTTTCATAGTAACCATCCCCCCAAATGTCAAATGTTTATGGAAAGGAAGCAGTATGTTGGGCTTTGAACATGACGTTGATTCTGCTGTCTCGTGGTTCATAGAACTGCCCTTTGGTTAGAGCTTTATCACTGTGGCTATGTTTCCTTGGCAGTCAATTCAGTAGTACAATTTGTTGTGAGTCCCAGGAGATTCTCTCCTAGTTTTTGCCGGCCCCTTTCCCTCTGTGGATTAAACTCTTTAGTGGAGATAGACAAAGTGATTTTAGTATCACTGGATGACAGCCAGGAAGCAAATGGCCTAAAAGTGGGAAAGAATTCAGAGTGTTTGGGGAAAATAAAGGTCTGGTATTATCTAGTGCCAAGATAGACCTCCTTATTTCTAGGCCTCCCTCAACATTTTGTACCTCACTTTGTAACAGTAATACTTTTCTGGGGGGAAAAATATTCCCGATGTGATAACTACAAGGTGTAACTGCACCACTCTTTACCCTTCCTGTGCCCACCACCAACTTCTTATTGTTACAAGTTCTCTTACTGAAAATGACTGTCTCTGGATACTCTCACAGTTTCCAAGCCCAGATAGTGGCTAAATAATATTTCCAAGCCCAGATAGTGGCTAAATATCCCTCTTATTCAAGAGGGACAGCACATTTTGAGGGAGCTATTACAGCGTACTTTGGGGAAAACATGCCACCTGCCTTTAGTCTTTTCGATGCCAAGGATTTCCTTTAAAAATCTATAATTTTCAAATAATTTATGTTGATACTTCACCCAATCAAGGAAACAGAGCTTAAATCCCATTGTCATCCCCCCCGTAAGCATAGGCTGTGCTTGGAAACTTGCTTCCAGAGAGTAGTATATGAAAAGGTAGAGAAAAGTAACTTTATAGGGCAGAAGCTTAGCAAACATAACCTTGGCCAATGATAAGGTTGACATCAGCAATAATGTCAGCTTGATAGCATGTACCCTTGATAAGATGTAGTGAGAATAGATAGCACTTCATCTCCATTGTCTTCCTCCCCACAACCCATAACCCCAATCTAACCATAGGAAAAACATCAGAGCAACACAAATTGAGGGACACTCTACAAAAAAGTCTGACAAGTATTCCTCAAAACTGTCAAGGTCATGAAAAACAAGGAAAGTCTGGGAAACTGCCATAGACCAGAGGAAGCTAAGGAGTCAGAAAGCTAAATATAATGTGATTTCTTAGGACTGAAAAAGGACATTAGGAAAAAAGTAGGAAAATCCTAATAAAATATTGAGTTTAGTTCATAGTAATGTACCAAATTGACTTCTTAATTGTGATAAATGGTAATATAAGATGTTAACAACAGGGAAATTGGGTGAAGGATATACCAGGTCTCCGTACTGTCTTCACAACTTTTCTGTAAATCTAAAATTACTCTAAAATGAAAAGTTTATTTCTGTATAAAAAAGCAATCAATAAATCGCTACGTAAAGCTGTATAAAGAGCACACAATATTAACTTTGAGATACATAGACTTAATTTCACTTGTATTGATATTTTAAACTCTTGAGTTTGGGAAATACCAGCCAAATAGAGCAGAGGATAAGGAAGGAAGTGAACAGTTATTGAATACTGTTATTTATTAGGCACATCGCTGAACAGCCATCCATCTCCTCTGCTTTAAAACCACAGTAAGAATCTCATTGTGTAGAGCAGGAAATTGAGGCTGAGAGTATAGGAAACATCTCGAGGTTCTGCAGCTACTCAGGAGGCAGCAGAACTGAGAATAAAAGCTAGGGGCTGGGAGGGCAGTAACCATGAGGGCTAACAGACACAAGGAGAGGAGGTGCAGGGAGAGGGCAGGCCGCAGGGCTCGCAGTAATTGTGTGAAAAATGGGTGTGTTTTCTGACCTGATGCCTCCAAGAGAAGAATAATGATTTTTGGCAACGCAACTTGTCACTATCAAGGTGAAGGTCCACACAGTGGATGCTAACTATATTTGAGACCGTTTCCTGTTTTCTGGCAGGAATTAGGGACAGCTAAATAATGATTACACTCCCGCTGTTTTACTGAGAAAAAATTTTCCATGCAGTCAAGTTAATCTAAACTTTTCCTATAGATTCATATGATAAGCCTCAAAACTACTGAACTTTTTTTGCATTTTGGATATCATAAGTGACGATTCACGCCTCACATTGAATAAGTTTTTGACACATACCACTGATTAGCCCATATAATTTGTATACAGGGCAAGAATAGTGTGTTTTTCTGTGAAATTTTCTTCTGGATAGTTTTTTCTCTGACCTGCCAGTTGCTATGGAAATCTTTGCTTAACTAGCCTCTTGGCCTTAACTTAGCTCTTACCCTTTTACATCATCACCTGGCTAGCAAACATTTTATTCAAAGATATGGCTTGATTAGTGTTAACAAATTTTGCCCCTTAGGTCCACAGTATAAAGATTTTTTTCTTTTCTTTTTTTTTTTTTTTTTGTCTAAGTAAGGTATGTATTTAAAGCCTGAAAGTACCTGTTCATCCTTTGTGGTTGATATTTTATTTCATCATGTGTTATTTTCTTCCAGTGTCAGACCATCAGAAGTCATAAATTTAGGTATAAAATATAAGGAAAGAAATATCTTGAAGAAAAAAACACATAACCATTACAAGGGAGAATTTATACAAAAATCATACAGTAAGTAATCACTGTTGACATATTTTTATAGTGTTGTTATTTTTATAGATTGGTATACATGCAACAAACAGCTACTCTATGTGCCAGGAATGCTGGTGTTTCTTCATAAAGGTAGGTAAAGTCCTGTGATCTCTATTTAACAAAGGAGAAAAGTGAGGCTCAGACACATCAGAGAGACTGTGACTTGTCCCAGGCTGCACAGCATACAAATGGCTGAAGTGTAAGGTCTAAGCCAGAAAACACACACACACAAAGTGCCCACTATAGTATCCAAAATAGAGTTGGCACAGAACGCTAATTCTGTCCCCTAAGTATTTAAGAGATGAAAATGAATAAAATATATTTTTGCCCTCAGGAAGCCCAAAGCTATACAGAACAATATTAGTTTGGTTGGGGCTAACCAGAAAAAGAATTATTTAAAAAGTAATTGAAACAAGAGTTGTTATCATACTGAAGGGTATTATTTAGAAGTGTAATGAGAATAATTTCGTAAAGCTCCACTATATGAAACTATTTCACTCACTATAAATCTTATTTCAACTTATGTCCAAGGGATAGACTTTGATAGAATAAATACGTTGATTTTAGAATTTCTACTGAAGTTTTGTTGCCAAAACCTACATTGTTATTTAATATTAAATGCACATTTATAAACAAATCTACTCCATAGGCTTTTTGTCAGGATTACATGAGATAATATGTATAAAGCATATTATACATACAACAGTACCTGGCATATTATAGAAACTTATACAATTTTATTACTAATGTTACTCTTATTATTATTGCTATTATGCCTTGGAGCGTGACCTTTGGAGTGAAACGTATTTGTGCTTATGTTGAAGGTCTGCCATTTACCAGCTATGTAAATTCCAGGCAAGTTATTAAAATATCTTGGGCTGCGATTTCCTCATCTGTCAGAAGGGTGAACTGATACTTTACAGGTTGTAAAGATGTCTCCCTTGGTTCGATATAACATATTGATTCTTAAAGTCTGTTCCCTGTGCAGCAGCATGAGCATCACCTGGAACTTACAAATGTACATTCTGGGGCCCCACCCCTACCCTAGTAAATCAGAAATGGGAGTGATATATACCACCTTATGTTTTTTTTTAATTTTTTTTAAGTTTATTTACTTATTTTGAGAGAGAGAGAACATGAGCAGGGTAGGGATAGAGAGATCAGCACGGAGACTGACGCAGAACTTGAATCCACGAACTGCAAGATCATGACCTGAGCTGAAATCAAGAGTCGGATGCTTAACCTACTGAGCCCCTAGCAGCTTATGTTTTTACAAGCTCTCCCGGTGATGGTGATGCCTGGCAAAATTTGAGAATTGCTGACCTAGCACATGACTTGTCCCATAGCAAGTGCTAAATATGTATTAGCTCACTTTTCTTAGGTGCTGAACCACCATGATGACAAAAGCACAGTTCCTACCTTTGCAGTGCTAACAATCAAACAAACATAAATTCACATCTCAAGCGAAGCACTTCCCATTTATCCTGTGAAGCAAAACGAAAACTTTTCCCATTGTCCGAGACTTTGCTTTAAGGCACAGGAATAAAAGACCTTTCCTTTCTGTTGTCTCATTGTGTGCATCTTAAATACAATGGCACAGCTCTGGTTTACATGTTAGCGAAATTAAAAAGTACTTGCACATTCAAAATTTTAGATACGTTGTTAAATGGTGAAAACAAGATTCCGTCCCGCAAAAGATGCAGTTTTCTGGCAGATAAAAGAAACTGGAGCTCTTCCAAAATGGCAGAATACACACTTTCAAGGGAACATAGCAAAAGAGTCCAAATAAAAAAATAAATGAAAGGGGGGCCTCAAGTTCCTTTTGGTCCCTTTGAATACAAGGACCATGGATTCATCGTGAACAGCTGTGTTTGCCGGCATCGCTGATCACTGCAGCTGTACCAGCTGAGTAACAGGAAGGTTACATTTTAAAAAGTTAACTTGGAAATATGCTAGCTCCTTCTGAGGAATTAATGATACTCTACTTTTTTCCTGCCCTCCCCTAAAACCCACTGTCGTCAAGGTGCATTCAGGTCATTAAGTATCGGAACCCTGAAAGAGCTGCCTGAAGTGACCAAACCAGCTTTTCTTTGGGACCCAGAGAAATATTTCAGGGAAGAGCCAAAGGAGGAGTGTTCCCAAATTCCAGAGCCTCCATTGCTCTCCGAAAGTAAGTCCTCAGCCACCACACCCCTCCATCATCTGTCCCCATTCAACTCAATCACTTCAAAAAACAAAGTAGGAAAGCGTGGAAGTAACGTGTTTGCCTTGTAGGTTGCAGTGAAAGGAAGCGTGGTTTGACTGCTAAGATTTATAGCTCAGCCGTTGATCTGTGCTCTCAAAAAGGGCAGCCAACAGGCTGGAATACATAAAAAGTGTATTTTTATTTTGTCAGTTTTCTGAAGTCAGTATGCCATGAATATGTATTTTGAGTCTGCCATGGATGAGAACCCCCTTCCCCAAATAATCTTCATTTTCAAAACTGATACCAGAGAAAGAGATATCCTAAGACCGCTTTCGAACCGAGTCTTTGACAATCTGGTTTTGTTCTTGGCATGTGGAACACTATAAATAGAGGCTACTTAAAGTGCATTGTGTTCGAGACTTCCAGCTGCAGTGTTGGGCTAATATCATGAGAGGACAAGAAAGCTCAGCTTAGAAAATATAAGTGAGTAATCTCCGGAGATTCAGAAACAAGATGTGCAAAAGAAGGCTCTGATTTTCAGACTGTTACAGGCTTCCAAGTTCCTAAGGATTTGAAGAAGAGTTTCGGTGCAGAAATCCTCCCCGCATAGAGGGGCCTTCCGGGAGTGCAGCCGGCACAACCTGAATCTTAGTGAGGCACTCAGAAAGCATATGGACCCGGCAGGGAACTCATTTAAAATAATTAATGAAAGTGCACATTTCCAACTTGTCACAGTCAGATGATCAGAACTATACTCAAACAATCTGAGATCTGTGGTCTCTAAATTTTTCAAATCTTCTGGGATGAGGGTTCAACATCATCCCTGAGAAATAATCACCCTTTAGGAGGGAGGAGGTTTTTGTTGTTGTTGTTGTTTTGTTTTTTATGTCCACGCTGGAGGAAGTTTAAGCTTCTTGTCTCTGCTTGGTTCCCTGTGGAAAAGGAGAGCAGCTGGTCAACACTTTTTTTTTTTTTAATTCTACTTGTGAGCAAGGGACAGCTGTCATTCCTCATTGCCATGGTTTCCAGTCTAATTGTTATCAGCTTCCTTTGCCTTTACTCAGAGTTTTTCTTTTCTAAACTTATAATCATTTATTTGGTCTCATGAGAGTCATCTAATGGCTTCTGCTCATTTCTTTTAAAACCATGAATCCATAAACTTTAGGGCTCTAAATAGCCATTTGTGCATCTGACAGAGCTTTCAATCTATCATCCTGCCTTTTTCCCCCCAGGATGATTCATCTTTTACAAATAAATATGGGGAGCATTTATCTTGTCCTTCTGAGTCACAGACAGATGAGAATCTGAGGAACAGACAGTAAGAAAAGATCCCCAGAGCCAGGACAAAGTGTAAAGACAGTAGAGACATAGAACATGAACACGGGAAGAAACCAAGATGGAGCAAGGGATCAGAATTGAGGCAAGGGAAATAGAAGACAGAGAGTATGCAGATGCTGGGGGACAAGAAAGTGGGAGAGGGCAGCAGTGAGGGCAGCAAACACCTGTCCTCAGCAGTGCGAGGTCCTGCTCCTGTGAGGAACCTTGTACATTCTGCAGCAGGCAGAATTCTCCTATGGGCAGGTGGATGTACGTGTGGGGAGCGGGGGCGGGGGGGGGGGGAAGTGGCTGGATGGACATACCCAAAATACTCTAATAAGTTTTCAAAGAAAATTTTTTCTCCTGGATTTCACAACATAAATTTTTTTCCTGTAATTTCCACACAGTTTTTTTTTAAAAGATCTTTTCATCCCTCTTTTTTATTTTCTTCTTCAGCTTTTCATCCTTTGCTCTCTTTTCAGTATTTCCACTTATTTGCCTTCCCTATGAGTGAATTTTTTTTTTTTAAGTTCCATCAACTAAAGGGAGAGGCAGATGCAGACTTTGAGGACAACAGAATGCATGACTTGTGACACCATATTCTGTGGAAGCATCCAGGGTGAAGCCAGATTAACTGTGGGGGCATAGGAAGGAATGCAGAGAGGTGGTCACATCTGAGCTGGGACTTAGGGGAAGCAGGAGTCCAAAGGGTGAAGGAGGAGAAGGGCAAGTCAAGATGAAGGAAACAATGTAAGGAAATTCATCAGGGATGAAGTAGGGCAGAAGTCCACATGATCCTAGGTTGACTGCGTTGGGTGACTTCAGATAGTGATACGTTGAGTTTGACACACATGAGTAGAGTTGAGTTTCGAATGTGTTGAATTTGAGGGGTACCTGGGTGGCTTAGTCAGTTAAGCATCTGACTTGGGCCCAGGTGATGATCTCGTGGTTTGTGGGTTCGAGTCCTGCATCGGGCTCTGTGGTGACAGCTCAGAGATTGAAGCCTGCTTCAGATTCTGTATCTTCCTCTCTCTGCCTGTCCCCCACTCATGCTCTGTCTCTTTCTCTGTCTCTCAAAAATAAATAAACATTTAAAAAAAAAAAGAAGGTGTTGAGTCTAAGCTACTGGTATGCTATTTAGAAATAAAGTTCTTGGGGCACCTAGGTGGCTCAGTCGGTTAAGCATCTGACTTCAGCTTAGGTCATGATCTCACAGTCCGTGAGTTCGAGCCCCGTGTCGGGCTCTGTGCTGACAGCTCAGAGCCTGGAGCCTGTTTCAGATTGTGTCTCCCTCTCTCTCTGCCCCTCCCCTGCTCATGCTCTGTCTCTCTCTGTCTCAAAAATAAATAAAAACATTAAATTTTTTTTAAAAGAAAGTTGTTGAGGACGATGGAGGATTGTAACATGCTTTGTATAATATTATAGAGTCTTCAACTAGCGGATATAGAGATAATGTTTGTTCATTTGTGTGTGTAGCCTTTTCTGTGGTAGATATTGAATGCCTTCTCTGTGCTGGCCTCTGTGCTAGAGGCTGGAGACAGAGTCAACCTGTAGAGGCCCAGCCTTCAATGATCTTGAAGACTAGTTGTCAAAATAGATAAGGAAACAAATAATTGTGTTTTATACCAAGGACTATGACAGAAATACGCACTGGCCAGTGTGAGACCACATGGAGATTCATAGATGGTTCTTTTTTTTTTTTTTTTTTTTTTTTGAGAAACTTGATTATGTTGAGCTGGATACTAAAAGTCAAGTTGCTATTAGATTAGTCAGGTAGGGAAAAAAAGGGGATGATATTTCTGGCAAAGGAGCAGCACATGCAAATGTAAGGTGGTGGGAGTGACATGGTTTGCTGCGGAAGCTACACATAGTCCCAAATGTCTGGGGGCTACACATAGTCCCAAATGGTTCTAGAAGGAGCATGGCAAGAATTAAGGCTAGATAGGTAAATAGGGCCAGATTCTGGAGTACCTAGTGTGCTGTGCTAAAGACCTTGGCATTTATTTTATCAGAAACGAGGACCCATTAGAATGTTTCAGTCAAATATTTTGAATTATTCCATTTTATCTCTACTATTAATTCTTCTGTTTTTATATCTCTTCGTATTATTCTTTTAGTGATTACTCAGAAGATTGCAATACTCTTTTCTGTGTCCTTTATCCCTCTTATGATAGCAGGCTCCCACCTGAGATCATATTCCTTCCATCTGAAGAATGTCCCGCAGTATTTCTTATAATGTGAGTCTGCTGGGGAGTCATTTTATGTGTCTTAAAAAGGCATTTATTTTATTTTGACTTCAGAAGGATATTTTCACTGGGTTTAAAACTCTAAATACCAGTGATTGTTAAAATTCTGTTCAGCTCTTTAAAGATAGCATCTCATTGTTTCCTTGCTCCCATAATTCCTGATTAAAATTCAGTTTTTAATATGATTGTGGCTCCTGGGGCTACTGAGTGGCTCAGTCGGTTAAGCGTCTGACTTCGGCTCAGGTTATGATCTCACGGTTCGTGAGTTCGAGCCCCGTGTCGGGCTCTGGGCTGACAGCTCAGAGCCTGGAGCCCGCTTCAGATTCTGTGTCTCCCTCTGTCTGCCCCTCTGCTGCTTGCACTCTGTTTCTTGCATTGTCTGAAACATAAATAAACATTAAAAAAATTTTTTTTAATTATGATTGTGGCTCCTTTGAGGGTAATATCTTTTTTTTTTTTAACCTGGCTTCTTTAAAGATTTTTCTCTTTATCCTCAGTTTTCAGCAGTTTTATCATGATGGATATAAATATGCTTTTCTCACTATATTGCTTGGTGTTGATAGGAACTCTTGAATAAATCTTTCTTCAAGTTTGGACAATTCTCGGCCATTATCTTTTTGATTATAATTTCTTTCCAATTCTCACTCTCCTGTCCTTCTGGGATTGCATTTCTGTACATGTAGACACTCCTTACATCATAAATGTTTCTTACATTCTTCTCTTCTTTCCATTTGATTTTCCTCTCTGAGCTTTATTTTGGGTACTTTATATTGACTTGTATTTGCATTACTAACCCTGTCCTTCACCAGTCTGCTGTTAAACTCATGTGATCAGGCCCCAATTTCAGATTTTACATATATATATTTTTTAGTTCTTCTCAATTGAAATTATTCACATTTTCATCCATTTTGTCCAAACTTTATCTCTTTTTCTTTAACATATTTATAATAGTAATTTTAAAGTCTGGGCCTGCTAACCTCAATATCTGGATGATCTTGGGGTCTGCTTCTAATGTCTATTTTTTCTCCTTTGTTATTGGTCACATTTTCCTTCTTCTTTGCAAGTCTAGTAATTTTGCATAATTTTAAGTTGTATGACAGGAATTATGTGTAAAATATCTATAGATGCTGAAATTAATGTTTTTTTCTCCCAGAGGTAGTTGACCCTTTCCTTAATTGGGCAGAGAACATGAAGGGTACATCATGTTGATTCAGTTACAAATTGAGCTTGGTCAGTGCTTGGTTACAGTCGACTTAGTCTACTTCTGATTTCAAATGTCTGTCTGTTTTAAGCCTCTCCTTTTATTGATATATTGTCTCCTAAGTACTGCAAGATTACAGGACACATTCCTCTCTAGTCCCATCCACAGTCTCCATCACCCTAGCACTTAAAAAATAGCTTATAGGGAACTGACTATTGTGGAATTTCTCTAGATTCCAGTATGTCAAACCTTAACCCACATTGTCATCCAAACTCGTCTCTTTGTCTATTGACAATCCTGTTTCTTAGCGATGCCCAGATGTGATAAATCCATAAAGAGAAGAAAATATTTGGCAATTTGAGCCCATCTAAGAGGGATTCTATTGCCTCTGGAATTTTAATTTGATAATCTCTGCTTCCATCACCCTCTGATAGCTTTGAAAATATTATTTCTGTAATTTACCTGTTTTTGTTGTTCTGTCTGGTGAAATGAAAAGGATGACCTACCACTAGCTATTAAACCTCTTCAGAAAAAAAGATTTCTGCTGAAATGTTTAAAACAGGAAAGTGACACGACCGGGTACGCATTTTACAACGCTTTCTGGAAACTGTAGTAGATGCATTATAATGGAGTTAGACTGAAGGCAGCATATTAGAGCAGTAGGAGCTTATTGTTTGTAGCCAGCTATCTGCTTTTGAATCTTTAGTTTGCCTTTCACTAGTTGTTTATATCTGGATAAATTACACAATCTACCAAGTCTCAGTTTTCACGTGTATAAAATGGGGCTAATCATACCTGATTTTGAAGTGGTGTGGGCTAACTTCAGCACAATGGCTAGCATATATGCTGCATTCATTAAATGGTATCTGTTATTATTTTGAAGCCATGGAAATCCTACAAAGGAAGTAACTAATTTGAGACATGCTAAGGAGATTGAACTTAAAGGTTCAATGACGATAGGTAAGCACATGAATGACTTTCAGATTTCTAGCTTGGATAACTATGTCTGAGAGAGAGCGAGAGCAAGAGAGAGAGAGAGAGAGAGAGAGAGAGACTATTATTGAGAGAGGAAATACAGGAGGAGAAGATGGTTTAGAGTCAGTTTTCAAAATATGTTGTGATGGAGGTGGCTGGGACATGAACCAAAAAAAGCTAATATGTTTCCAAGAAACTGACTATAGTAGGAAAGAAATACAGAGAGGTAGCTGAAAAGCAAGTACAGGCAAGTTTCAGCATTCCTTTTATATTTAAGTTCATTTTCTTTTTCTGGTTGTAGATATAATCATGGGTATTATAGAAAATTGGCTAGTAGGAAGTAAAGAGAACTCTAAAGAACTTGGGAATAGCAGATCTAAAGAACAGCCACTCCCCCCTCAAGCCTGAGATAGACCAAGGAAGATGCCCATCCAAGCTAGGGCTGATACCTAGACCTTGTTCGAGAAGGCTTCTTCGTGTCACTGGATAGCAAGGTGGCAGAGCTGTCGCAGGTAGGACATGGCAAAAATCTCCCAGGGTGGCCATGGGAAACCATCCACGGGGAGGTGCTGCACCTCAGAACTCACTGCAAAGCCACCAAAGGAGTGCAGGGGAGGCTGTTCACAGGGAGGAGTCACAGTGGTGGACCTCTGCTCACCTCTTGGGGTGTTACGGAAAGCCATTCACCGGGTGGTGCCAGATGGGTGGCACTCTGCTGCAAAGCTACCTGAAGGGTGACAAGGAAAGCCGCTGGTTCTGGGCTCTGGAGAAGTCAGCCATGCCTGCATCATAGGAGTCTGGAGCTGGAAAAGCCACTGTGGGGCTTGGTACTGGGGGAGTCCATACTATAGGAGTCTAGTGCTGGAGAAAGTGCCCTGCAGGAGTATGGTGACAGGAGCACCCACTTGTAAGAGAAATCCACTTCTCCTCCAGCGTCCTGCTGGCATCCCCTCATGATAGGGAGCAACATCACACCAGCTGGCAAAAGAAATACTTGTAGGGCTCCAGTCCATTATCGCAAAGCAAGCAGTGAAGAGTGGATTTGGAGCTGAGGGCAATCCATTGGTAACTGGCCTGTTATCATTTTACCTCTGTTTCTGTGCTTTCTCCCCCACGCCTGGCCCTTTACGTTATTTTCTATCTTTTGAAATTGCAGTCATCACTCCTATGAAGTTATAAGGCGTTGGTGGCTATGGTTGTCTTTTGGGAGAATTTCCATTTATAAAGGGAATCAAACTTGGGAGACTCGAAGCAATAATGGTCTAAAGGCAAAATTTTGAGCATGCATTTGGCTTCAAACCAAGACTCTATCACTTGCTAGCTTTATGACTTGGAACAGGTCAATTAAACTCTCTGTGCCTTAGTTTCTTCAAATGAAAATGGCATCATGTTAGTTACCATCCTCATCATGTTGCTGTGAACAGTAAGTGAAATAATTCAGGCGAAGCCTTTAGCATAGGGCCTGACACCTACTGAGAATTTGATACATGTTCTTTATTGATAATACTGGGTTGTCATTGTCCCATTGTTATTGCACTAGACATCTCTAAGTCCCTATTTTCTTTATGCGGAGTCTGTGGCACGGACTCTCTGGGCCCTACGTGAGCAGTGGCCATGTTATTTAGTTGTTCGTGTTGTTAATATTTCTAGGTGTCATCTCCCTTGTTCAAATGGTGTTCAAATCATATTCCCAGGGCAGCTTATTCTTATGCTGATTTCTAAAATCAACCACTTTACTATAATAGTACCTATTTTTATCACTTTCATTTAAAACTGTTCTTCTTTTCAGGAGGATGCTGCTGAATTAAAAAAAAAAAAAGTTACAATAAAAGAGCACTTAAAAAGAATCTCAATTACCGACGTATCCCCCCCTCCACAATTTCATTACAATGGTCTGCCTTAAATCTTTGTGCTGCATTTTCCACACACGCCTGCCATCCCCGTAATTACAGTGTGTGGAAGGTTATTTGGCAATTGTATGGTGAGGGGCATTTTGCCAGACTTACTATCAATATTCTAAACTACCACTTTGGAACTCGGGACAGTTTTCAAACACTTCATAATCTCCTGGTGACTTTTTTAGTCTTGCCTACTGGGTTTTTAATGTCCTGTTGTATTCTCTTTCTTTCCCTTTCAAGTTGAAACATCTTTCATACTCTCTCTTTAGCTTCCAAGCTCTTCCCTATGGGTTCTCAAACAGCTTGAAACCCCTCTTTGATATGCCTTATTCAAAAACCTAGAAGTGACTTGGAAATGTCTCTGGGTCAGGTTTCACCAATAAATTCCCTAGAACCCATTTATACTGTATCTGTAAAATCTTTAAACTTTTCAACGTAGAGAGGATACTCCATTGGCGATACCTCAGGTGAATTGTTTTGTTCTTGTTGTTGTTTTGGCAAAGACAAAATGAACAGGACAATTAAAGAGATGATTTTATTGCAAGCTATTGCATAGGGAGAATATTTGTTAAAAGGAATGTCTCAAAGGAAAGGAAAGGGGCCTGACCTGTTACAGAGACAGGTTAGTGAATCCATGAGTCTTACTAGACTTCTGGGGACAGGCACGGAGGGTCTTATCTCGCAGTAGGAGAGCAGAGTCCTCCTTTACTATTATTTGTCTCCCAAACACAAAATAGTAGAGGAGTTTCTTAACTGTCTCTGTTTTCCAGGAGGGAGTACAGGGCTCAGGTAAAGTTCAATACTGTCAGTCCCTCTCTTTTGTTTAAGAGGAAGGAATAGGGGCGCCTGGGTAGCTCAGTTGGCTGAGCGTCTGACTTCGGCTCAGGTCATGATCTCGCGGTCTGTGAGTTCGAGCCCTGCGTCGGGCTCTGTGCTGACAGCTCAGAGCCTGGAGCCTGCTTCGGATTCTGTGTCTCCCTCTCTCTCTGCTCCTCCCCCGCTCATGCTCTGTCTCTCTCTCAGAAATAAATAAACATTAAAAAACATTAAAAAAAAAAAGAGTAAGGAATATCTCTCATCATGGAGCAACCCAGAGGTGATCATAAACCTCCTAGAGGCACAAAGCATGGTCTCAGAAGTGGTCCCTCAGGGATTCTCATTGGTGTTGCTCCTGCAAAACCAGTTGAACCATATGTTGCGAGTTGGTGACAAAGGTCAGTTCTGGATCCTGAAGAGATCCTGAGAGAAAAGCACAGTGGCAGGCAGAGTAGAGTCTAGATAGGGATTTGGGCTCTCGGGTTTTAGTTCTCAGTTTTAGTCGGGTGTGAGAAGAACTGGGAAAGTCCATTTGGAGTATTGTAGTCAGATACTGAAGGGAACTGGAAAATTTGAAAATCTGTAAGAACCGACAATTTGTGCATGTTAACAGTCTCCAGTCCAATCTGCAGGTAGATTCCAAAACGTGTTTCCAAAGCAGGAGAGGAAGTCAGTTAGAACTCTACCAGAGGGGGCGCCTGGGTGGGTCAGTTAAGTGTCCGGCTCTCTTGATTCTGGCTCAGGTCATGATCTCGTGATTGTGAGATTAAAACCTGCATCAGGATCTGTGCTGACAGTACAGAGTCTGCTTGGGATTCTCTCTCTCCTTCTCTCTCTTGCCTCTCTCCTGCTTGTGTGCATGCATGCTATTTCATGATCTCTCTCTCTCCCTCTCTCAAAATAAATAAATAAACATGAAAAAAAAATTCTACCAGATGAGACAGAATTTGTGTATCCATTGGCAGGATAACCTGCAATTTACAAAGAGGGACAAAATAGCTCAACAGTGGTGAACTCAGCAGCCAGACTCTGACAGCTCAGAAGGGTGTAGTAGAGGCAATGTGTGGTTTTCCATTGCAACACAAAATTCTCTGCATCGTTCTTAAACTATAGGGTGAAAATATATACACAGGCTTTTAGTAAAATCTAATTTACTATGTTTTTGCTTTAGAATATAATCGTAAATCTAGTACCAATAAAGAAAAAAATCACTGATATTGTGAGAAATTTCTCACTGGAACAAATAATTAAAATACAAAAAGGAAGCATGAAAGCATGTATAGATATATTCACTTTAAGTAAGAAATGAGAGACTGTTATGTGTGATGCACCTCAGGAAATTTTAAATAACTAAAGAATGGGCATAAAACAGACATCTTAGAAGTGGAATTCCTTCTTATCATTTTATATCTTTATATGATAGCACTAAATTATCTTGAAAGTCAAACACACACACACACACACACACACACACTCACACTCACACACACACACACACCAAAATTTGGGTCCTACAAGACAGACATTGTTAATATGTGAAAAGCATCTGTTAAAAGTTTCAACAGATGCCCCACATATATCATCAGGGAAATACAAAGTGAAACAATAGTGAGATACCACTCCTCACCTGTGAGAATGGCCCAAATCTAGAACACTGACACTGCCAGATGCTGACGAGGGCATGGAGCAACAGGAAACTTTATTCATTGCTGGTGGGAATGCAAAATGGTACAGCCACTTTGGAAGACAGCTGGCAGTTTCTTACCAAAGGAAGCATACTCTTACCATTTAATCCAATAATCATGCTCCTTGGTATTTAGCCAAAGGAGGTGAAAACTTACATACACACAAAAGCCTGCACATGGGTGTTTAAAGCAACTTTATTCATAATTGCCCAAACTTGGAGGCAACTAAGATGTTTTTCACTAAGTAAATGTATAAATAAATTGAGGTACACCCAGATAATCGAATATTATTGAGCACTAAAAAGAAATGAGCTATTAAGCCATGAAAAGACACGGAGGAATCTTAAATGAGTGTTACTAAGTGAAAGAAGCCAATCTGAAAAGGTACATACGATGATTCCAACTACATGACATTCTGGGAAAGGCAACACTATGGTAAAAAGATGAGTGGTTTCCAGAGAAGGGGAGAGAAGACGAATGGGAGCAGAGGGTTTTCTAGGGCAGTGAAAATACTCTGTATGACATTATAGTGAGGGATATAGGTCATTACTCTTTTTTCCAAACCTATATAATGTACACCACAAGTAGTGAACCCTTAGGTAAACTATGTACTTTGGGTGATTATGATGAGCCAATGTAGATTCATTCTCGGGGAAATATGTACCATTCTGGTGAGTGATGTTGATAAAGGGGGAGGCTATTCATGTATGGAGGCAGGGGATATATGGGAAATCTTTGTACCTTCTTTTCAATTTTGTTTGAAATTGAAATTAAAACTGCTCTTGGAAAATTGAGACTTTATCCCTATGTAAACTAAAGTTCAAATACATTAAAATCTGAAATAAAAAAAAAAAATTGAGTCTTAAAAAAAAAGTTCAACAGGTCCTGAACCACAGTCATTTAAGCATTATATGAAGACTGTTAAAGCATTTAGACCAGTCCTCACCACCTTGCCAACAACCTTTTGCTTTGGTACCATATTGTTATTCAATGATGGCTGAAGTTGAATGACAGCATGGCTATACTATATCTAGAGTCTATATTTGGGAATTAGAAACTTGGTCAGCAGATAATAGCATGGGCACAACCTGGGATCATGCTAGAAATGTAGCAGCACAGGCCCCAGCTCAGCTCTATTGAATCAGAATCTGCATTTTAACAAGATTTTTAGGTGATTCTCATGCACATCAAAGTTTGAGTAGTAGTTATCTAGAGGACTTAGAATAGGATGGAGGATGTGAATTAGAAGGTTTTCAGAATACTGTATATTCATCAACAAACAACAGCTGGTAATTGCAGTGCTATGTTTAGATCGCCATCAAGTCCTTTCTTGCCAGGATGCCTTTGTGAGCTTTGCCATTATTGCTTGTCTAATATGGTTGGTTGCCAATCAGGGGACAAGGGAAGGATCAGACGATAAAAGATTAACTTTGCTTTATTAGGTTCACTGAATCCTTTCATTTTATTGGAAATGTTTTAATAGCTTCATGACCACCACATCTTTCATTTTCATGACCTTTTTCTTTTTTTTAAATATGGAACACTTCACGAATTTGCGTGTCATCCTTGCGCGGGGGGCATGCTAATCTTCTCTGTATCGTTCCGATTTTAGTATATGTGCTGCCGAAGCGAGCACTCATTTTCATGACTTTTAAAACACCTTTTGGGTATCATTATAACAAACTTTGTTGGACAGCCACCTATAAAATGAAGGGCTGAATGTATAAATGTCATATTTTCCCAGGTAGGAAATGGTAAATGTAAATGGTTACCCATAACATTAGATATTGATTTTTAAGAGCAGGGGCTGTGGTAAGTGGATGGATACTTGGATACATGACATGGAGAACCACCTTTCTCAGGTCTGTAGAATGCAAGAATTCCAAAGTTTGATAAGTGAGCCCCACCCTTTGCATTGCTGGAGGTATCTTCATTCATTTGTTCATTTATTTTATATATATATATATATATTCATTATATATATATATTCATTATATATATATTCATTTATTATTTATTCATTTATTCATTTAAATTTGTTCATTTATTATATATATATACATTTGTATGTATATATATATTTGTGTGTATATATATATACAATATATATATTGTATATATATATATATTTTGTGTGTGTATATATATATATATATATATATAAATGTATGTATATACATTTAATATTTTCCATGTACCAGACACAATGCTGGGTACTATGAATATATGAGGTATAAAGGCAGACAAGATCTTTGCTTTTGTTGACTTTACCACCTAGGGGAAAGACAGACAATAAATAAGTAAATATAAGAAGATAAGATTGGATAACGATATTGTAAGAGGTAAGAGTTATGAAGAAAGCACAATAATGTGATAAGACATGACTAGGGGGCATCAGCAAAGGTTCCTCTGATTTTTTAGCTGAATCCTGAAAGAAAGCACTCCCACTGTATATTAGGGGTAGAATTTTCCAAGGAAATTATCCAGAAGTGTAAAACTGTTGAGTTGGGAACAAGGTTGACATGTTCTGGGGGCAGAAAGAAAGTCGCTGTTGCTGGGGTAGTGTGAGAGAGATGGAGACTGGTACAAAATGAGATTGAAGAGGCTAGGGATCCGGTCATGTGGGGCCATGTAGCCTGCACAAAGAATTTGGATTTAGGTGTGAAGGGAAGCCTTTAGAGGCTAATGTACATTAACCGTTACTAGCCCTTCTAAACCAACTACTCTTCAAGATTCAAAGTAATTTGTTGAGGGCAAGAAGTGGGAGACTTGAGGTCCCATATAATACCTATTGTATTATTGAGATATTGAGAGTGCTTTAAGATCAGCTATATATTTGAATAAACACAAATTTTCTTCACATGGAATATCCCAACAGACTCTAGTCACAAACCATCAGAATCTTGACAAACCAGTCTGTTTGTCTCAATAGGAACACTTGACCCTTCACAATTGTCCTATAGTACACAATGTCCTTTATGGCAAGTGTACCAGTCAGGTTTCAGGGAAGCAGAACCAGCAGGACCATATACTGAAATGTATGACAAGGAATTGGCCTATGGGATTGTGGGGGCTGATTTGGTTTGAGCAAATCCAAAATGAGTAGGACTGAGTCAGAAAGGGACGATCATGGGCAGACTGGGCACAGGTTAAAGCTGTTGTCCACAGGCAGCCAGGAAAGGTGAGTTTGAAACTCCATGGATACAGGAAGAAACTCTTGTCCATTGGTGGAATTTTTTCCCTGTCTTCCGGGAGCCCCAGCCTTGCTTTTAAGGCCTTCCAGCTGATTAAATCTGGCTCACCCAGATTATCCTGGATAATCTCTTTTACTTAAAGTCCATTGATTAGGGACTTTAATCATATCTGCAAAATCCCTTCAGAGAAACACCTAGATTAATGTTTGATTGAATAACTGGGAGCTTTAGCCTTGCCAGTTAATACTTCATGAAAACAAGTTATCACAGCAAGGTTAAGGGCATTCTTTTATAATCTTAAATAAGTTCAATAAATGGTTAATGGTCTCTTAGATACATCACACATTCCATTGCAGACTCCCTCACATCATCATATGAAAACATTGTGCCATAAACCTAGCAGATGTTGTTACTTTGAATACTAAGATGAATTGATTACCATTATCCATTTAGAAGGTGTTAGGTTAATGACATCATTTTTGCCAAATAAAAGAGTTTGCCAATGAAGCCAAGAAGTTTTAATAGGCCTCATATACAAAGACCCTTGTGAGTATTAATAGTTGCTGGAAGTTTTATTGTTCCCGGTTCCAGGAAGCCCCATTTGCAAGCAGGAATCATTTCCGGGTAAGCATTTCTGGTGTGTTTCCTAAAAGAAATCTCAGAATAAAAGGACCCAACTCTACAAAACTTTAATAGTTTGTTGAGATTTATTTTCTCATCCCAAATAAATAGCTAGTTTTATGAATAATTATATATTTGTAACTTTATATTTTTTCTTTAAGAAAGCCTCCCCACCTTGTAAGCTTTGGGCCCAGGAAACGAGGATCCACCCTTGCATATGAATTTTTTATCACCTTTTTTTTAACTAAACAAAAAATGACTTATTTGGGCAAGATTTTCTCTCAAGGCCCTATCAGTTAGTTATTGGTATAACTGTCCTGAAACCCAGTCAATTATGTAGAAATTCCTCATCTAGTTGAGAGACAAATCTCAATAAAACAGCGAGAGTTTATTTCAAAAGGAAATTTCTGGCTTTCATAATGGATTTCAGGAGAGCTCTAAGGCATTCAGAATGTCTCATGATTCTCAAATGCTAATCCGCAGGCATACAGGGCAGAATCAATGGCTAATATACAGAAATCCATATATCTTACACTGCTGGCATTAGACAAATGGAAAGTATTTTCATTTGTAGCTTTGCTTAAGAGATAGTCCAGGTTTATTCATTTTTGTGCTATTGCTAAAAACCAAAATATACACGGTCAAATATTAGAACATAAGAAAAATTATTCAGTGAGAAATCTCCCTCTCCTCTATCACACTGGTTTGTTCAGTTCCCGGTATCACTTATTTCTGGAATCCACTAATATGAGTTTCTTTTTTTTTTAATTTATTTTAATTTTATTTTTTAAAATTTACATCCAAATTAGTTAGCATATAGTGCAACAATGATTTCAGGAGTAGACTCCTACTGCCCCTTACCCATTTAGCCGCCCCCCCACACAACCCCTCCAGTAACCCTCAGTTTGTTCTCCATATTTATGAGTCTGTTTTGTCCCCCTCCCTGTTTGTATATTATTTTTGTTTCCCTTCCCTTATGTTCATCTGTTTTGTCTCTTAAAGTCCTCATATGAGTGAAGTCATATGATTTTTGTCTTTCTCTGACTGACTAATTTCACTTAGCATTATACCTTCCAGCTCCACCCACATAGTTGCCAAAGGCAAGATTTCATTCTTTTTGATTGCCAAGTAATACTCCATTGTATATATATACCACATCTTCTTTATCCATTCATCCATCAATGGACATTTGGGCTCTTTCCATACTTTGGCTATTGTTGATAGTGCTGCTATAAACATGGGGGTGCATGTGTCCCTTCGAAACAGCACACCTGTATCCCGTGGATAAATGCCTAGTAGTGCAATTGCTGGGTCGTAGGGTAGTTCTATGTTTAGTTTTTTGAGGAACCTCCATACTGTTTTCCAGAGTGGCTGCACCAGCTTGCATTCCCACCAACAGTGCAAAAGAGATCCTCTTTGTCCGCATCCTCGCCAACATCTGTTGTTGCCTGAGTTGTTCATGTTAACCATTCTGACAGGTGTAAAGTGGTATCTCATTGTGGTTTTGATTTGTATTGCCCTGATGATGAGTGATGTTGAGCATTTTTTCATGTGTCGGTTGGCCATCTGGATGTCTTCTTTGGAGAAGTGTCTATTCATGTCTTTTGCCCATTTTTTCACTGGATTATTTGTTTTTTGGGTGTTGAGTTTGGTAAGTTATTTTTTTTTTTTTTACTGTCTTTTTATTTTTATTTTTTTTTTAATTTTATTTTTATTTTTATTTTTTAATATATGAAATTTACTGTCAAATTGGTTTCCATACAACACCCAGTGCTCATCCCAAAAGGTGCCCTCCTCAATACCCATCACCCACCCTGCCCTCCCTCCCACCCCCCATCAACCCTCAGTTTGTTCTCAGTTTTTAACAGTCTCTTATGCTTTGGCTCTCTCCCACTCTAACCTCTTTTTTTTTTTTTTTTTTTTTTCCTTCCCCTCCCCCATGGGTTTCTGTTACGTTTCTCAGGATCCACATAAGAGTGAAACCATATGGTATCTGTCTTTCTCTGTATGGCTTATTTCACTTAGCATCACACTCTCCAGTTCCATCCATGTTGCTACAAAAGGCCATATTTCATTTTTTCTCATTGCCACGTAGTATTCCATTGTGTATATAAACCACAATTTCTTTATCCATTCATCAGTTGATGGACATTTAGGCTCTTTCCATAATTTGGCTATTGTTGAGAGTGCTGCTATAAACATTGGGGTACAAGTGCCCCTATGCATCAGTACTCCTGTATCCCTTGGATAAATTCCTAGCAGTGCTATTGCTGGGTCATAGGGTAGGTCTATTTTTAATTTTCTGAGGAACCTCCACACTGCTTTCCAGAGCGGCTGCACCAATTTGCAATCCCACCAACAGTGCAAGAGGGTTCCCGTTTCTCCACATCCTCTCCAGCATCTATAGTCTCCTGATTTGTTCATTTTGGCCACTCTGACTGGCGTGAGGTGGTATCTGAGTGTGGTTTTGATTTGTATTTCCCTGATAAGGAGCGACGTTGAACATCTTTTCATGTGCCTGTTGGCCATCCGGATGTCTTCTTTAGAGAAGTGTCTATTCATGTTTTCTGCCCATTTCTTCACTGGGTTATTTGTTTTTCGGGTGTGGAGTTTGATGAGCTCTTTATAGATTTTGGATACTAGCCCTTTGTCCGATGTGTCATTTGCAAATATCTTTTCCCATTCCGTTGGTTGCCTTTTAGTTTTGTTGGTTGTTTCCTTTGCTGTGCAGAAGCTTTTTATCTTCATAAGGTCCCAGTAATTCACTTTTGCTTTTAATTCCCTTGCTTTTGGGGATGTGCCGAGTAAGAGATTGCTACGGCTGAGGTCAGAGAGGTCTTTTCCTGCTTTCTCCTCTAAGGTTTTGATGGTTTCCTGTCTCACATTCAGGTCCTTTATCCATTTTGAGTTTATTTTTGTGAATGGTGTGAGAAAGTGGTCTAGTTTCAACCTTCTGCATGTTGCTGTCCAGTTCTCCCAGCACCACTTGTTAAAGAGACTGTCTTTTTTCCATTGGATGTTCTTTCCTGCTTTGTCAAAGATGAGTTGGCCATATGTTTGTGGGTCTAGTTCTGGGGTTTCTATTCTATTCCATTGGTCTATGTGTCTGTTTTTATGCCAATACCATGCTGTCTTGATGATGACAGCTTTGTAGTAGAGGCTAAAGTCTGGGATTGTGATGCCTCCTGCTTTGGTCTTCTTCTTCAAAATTACTTTGGCTATTCGGGGCCTTTTGTGGTTCCATATGAATTTTAGGATTGCTTGTTCTAGTTTCGAGAAGAATGCTGGTGCAATTTTGATTGGGATTGCATTGAATGTGTAGATAGCTTTGGGTAGTATTGACATTTTGACAATATTTATTCTTCCAATCCATGAGCAGGGAATGTCTTTCCATTTCTTTATATCTTCTTCAATTACCTGCATAAGCTTTCTATAGTTTTCAGCATACAGATCTTTTACATCTTTGGTTAGATTTATTCCTAGGTATTTTATGCTTCTTGGTGCAATTGTGAATGGGATCAGTTTCTTCATTTGTCTTTCTGTTGCTTCATTGTTAGTGTATAAGAATGCAACTGATTTCTGCACATTGATTTTGTATCCTGCAACTTTGCTGAATTCATGTATCAGTTCTAGCAGACTTTTGGTGGAGTCTATAGGATTTTCCACGTATAATATCATGTCATCTGCAAAAAGCGAAAGCTTGACTTCATCTTTGCCAATTTTGATGCCTTTGATTTCCTTTTGTTGTCTGATTGCTGATGCTAGAACTTCCAGCACTATATTAAACAACAGCGGTGAGAGTGGGCATCCTTGTCGTGTTCCTGATCTCAGGGAAAAAGCTCTCAGTTTTTCCCCGTTGAGGATGATGTTAGCTGTGGGCTTTTCATAAATGGCCTTTATGATCTTTAAGTATGTTCCTTCTATCCCGACTTTCTCAAGGGTTTTTATTAAGAAAGGGTGCTGGATTTTGTCAAAGGCCTTTTCTGCATCGATTGACAGGATCATATGGTTCTTCTCTTTTTTTTTGTTAATGTGATGTATCACGTTGATTGATTTGCGAATGTTGAACCAGCCCTGCATCCCAGGAATGAATCCCACTTGATCATGGTGAATAATTCTTTTTATATGCTGTTGAATTCGATTTGCTAGTATCTTATTGAGAATTTTTGCATCCATATTCATCAGGGATATTGGCATGTAGTTCTCTTTTTTTACTGGGTCTCTGTCTGGTTTAGGAATCAAAGTAATACTGGCTTCATAGAATGAGTCTGGAAGTTTTCCTTCCCTTTCTATTTCTTGGAATAGCTTGAGAAGGATAGGTATTATCTCTGCTTTAAACGTCTGGTAGAACTCCCCTGGGAAGCCATCTGGTCCTGGACTCTTATTTGTTGGGAGATTTTTGATAACCGATTCAATTTCTTCTCTGGTTATGGGTCTGTTCAAGCTTTCTATTTCCTCCTGATTGAGTTTGGGAAGAGTGTGGGTGTTTAGGAATTTGTCCATTTCTTCCAGGTTGTCCAATTTGTTGGCGTATAATTTTTCATAGTATTCCCTGATAATTGTTTGTATCTCTGAGGGATTGGTTGTAATCATTCCATTTTCATTCATGATTTTATCTATTTGGGTCATCTCCCTTTTCTTTTTGAGAAGCCTGGCTAGAGGTTTGTCAATTTTGTTTATTTTTTCAAAAAACCAACTCTTGGTTTCGTTGATCTGCTCTACAGTTTTTTTAGATTCTATATTGTTTATTTCTGCTCTGATCTTTATTATTTCTCTTCTTCTGCTGGGTTTAGGCTGCCTTTGCTGTTCTGCTTCTATTTCCTTTAGGTGTGCTGTTAGATTTTGTATTTGGGATTTTTCTTGTTTCTTGAGATAGGCCTGGATTGCAATGTATTTTCCTCTCAGGACTG
>NC_064810.1:96062984-96152361 GCF_023721935.1 Panthera uncia
TGCCAATACCATGCTGTCTTGATGATGACAGCTTTGTAGTAGAGGCTAAAGTCTGGGATTGTGATGCCTCCTGCTTTGGTCTTCTTCTTCAAAATTACTTTGGCTATTCGGGGCCTTTTGTGGTTCCATATGAATTTTAGGATTGCTTGTTCTAGTTTCGAGAAGAATGCTGGTGCAATTTTGATTGGGATTGCATTGAATGTGTAGATAGCTTTGGGTAGTATTGACATTTTGACAATATTTATTCTTCCAATCCATGAGCAGGGAATGTCTTTCCATTTCTTTATATCTTCTTCAATTAACTGCATAAGCTTTCTATAGTTTTCAGCATACAGATCTTTTACATCTTTGGTTAGATTTATTCCTAGGTATTTTATGCTTCTTGGTGCAATTGTGAATGGGATCAGTTTCTTGATTTGTCTTTCTGTTGCTTCATTGTTAGTGTATAAGAATGCAACTGATTTCTGCACATTGATTTTGTATCCTGCAACTTTGCTGAATTCATGTATCAGTTCTAGCAGACTTTTGGTGGAGTCTATAGGATTTTCCACGTATAATATCATGTCATCTGCAAAAAGCAAAAGCTTGACTTCATCTTTGCCAATTTTGATGCCTTTGATTTCCTTTTGTTGTCTGATTGCTGATGCTAGAACTTCCAGCACTATATTAAACAACAGCGGTGAGAGTGGGCATCCTTGTCGTGTTCCTGATCTCAGGGAAAAAGCTCTCAGTTTTTCCCCGTTGAGGATGATGTTAGCTGTGGGCTTTTCATAAATGGCCTTTATGATCTTTAAGTATGTTCCTTCTATCCCGACTTTCTCAAGGGTTTTTATTAAGAAAGGGTGCTGGATTTTGTCAAAGGCCTTTTCTGCATCGATTGACAGGATCATATGGTTCTTCTCTTTTTTTTTGTTAATGTGATGTATCACGTTGATTGATTTGCGAATGTTGAACCAGCCCTGCATCCCAGGAATGAATCCCACTTGATCATGGTGAATAATTCTTTTTATATGCTGTTGAATTCGATTTGCTAGTATCTTATTAAGAATTTTTGCATCCATATTCATCAGGGATATTGGCCTGTAGTTCTCTTTTTTTACTGGGTCTCTGTCTGGTTTAGGAATCAAAGTAATACTGGCTTCATAGAATGAGTCTGGAAGTTTTCCTTCCCTTTCTATTTCTTGGAATAGCTTGAGAAGGATAGGTATTATCTCTGCTTTAAACGTCTGGTAGAACTCCCCTGGGAAGCCATCTGGTCCTGGACTCTTATTTGTTGGGAGATTTTTGATAACCGATTCAATTTCTTCTCTGGTTATGGGTCTGTTCAAGCTTTCTATTTCCTCCTGATTGAGTTTGGGAAGAGTGTGGGTGTTTAGGAATTTGTCCATTTCTTCCAGGTTGTCCAATTTGTTGGCGTATAATTTTTCATAGTATTCCCTGATAATTGTTTGTATCTCTGAGGGATTGGTTGTAATAATTCCATTTTCATTCATGATTTTATCTATTTGGGTCATCTCCCTTTTCTTTTTGAGAAGCCTGGCTAGAGGTTTGTCAATTTTGTTTATTTTTTCAAAAAACCAACTCTTGGTTTCGTTGATCTGCTCTACAGTTTTTTTAGATTCTATATTGTTTATTTCTGCTCTGATCTTTATTATTTCTCTTCTTCTGCTGGGTTTAGGCTGCCTTTGCTGTTCTGCTTCTATTTCCTTTAGGTGTGCTGTTAGATTTTGTATTTGGGATTTTTCTTGTTTCTTGAGATAGGCCTGGATTGCAATGTATTTTCCTCTCAGGACTGTCTTCGCTGCATCCCAAAGCGTTTGGATTGTTGTATTTTCATTTTCGTTTGTTTCCATGTATATTTTAATTTCTTCTCTAATTGCCTGGTTGACCCACTCATTCGTTAGTAGGGTGTTCTTTAACCTCCATGCTTTTGGAGGTTTTCCAGACTTTTTCCTGTGGTTGATTTCAAGCTTCATAGCATTGTGGTCTGAAAGTATGCATGGTATAATTTCAATTCTTGTAAACTTATGAAGGGCTGTTTTGTGACCCAGTATATGATCTATCTTGGAGAATGTTCCATGTGAACTCGAGAAGAAAGTATATTCTGTTGCTTTGGGATGCAGAGTTCTAAATATATCTGTCAAGTCCATCTGATCCAATGTATCATTCAGGGCCCTTGTTTCTTTATTGACTGTGTGTCTAGATGATCTATCCATTTCTGTAAGTGGGGTGTTAAAGTCCCCTGCAATGACCACATTCTTATTAATAAGGTTGCTTATGTTTATGAGTAATTGTTTTATATATCTGGGGGCTCGGGTATTTGGCGCATAGACATTTATAATAGTTAGCTCTTCCTGGTGGATAGACCCTGTGATTATTATATAATGCCCTTCTTCATCTCTTGTTACAGCCTTTAATTTAAAGTCTAGTTTGTCTGATATAAGTATGGCTACTCCAGCTTTCTTTTGGCTTCCAGGAGCATGATAAATAGTTCTCCATCCCCTCACTCTCAATCTAAAGGTGTCCTCAGATCTAAAATGAGTCTCTTGTAGACAGCAAATAGATGGGTCTTGTTTTTTTATCCATTCTGATACCCTATGTCTTTTAGTTGGCGCATTTAATCCATTTACATTCAGTGTTATTATAGAAAGATATGGGTTTAGAGTCATTGTGATGTCTGTATGTTTTATGCTTGTAGTGATGTCTCTGGTACTTTGTCTCACAGGATCCCCCTTAGGATCTCTTGTAGGGCTAGTTTCGTGGTGACAAATTCCTTCAGTTTTTGTTTGTTTGGGAAGACCTTTATCTCTCCTTCTATTCTAAATGACAGACTTGCTGGATAAAGGATTCTCGGCTGCATATTTTTTCTGTTTAGCACACTGTAGATATCGTGCCAAGCCTTTCTGGCCTGCCAAGTTTCAAAGGAGAGATCAGTCACGAGTCTTATAGGTCTCCCTTTATAGGTGAGGGCACGTTTATCCCTTGCTGCTTTCAGAATTTTCTCTTTATCCTTGTATTTTGCCAGTTTCACTATGATATGTCGTGCAGAAGATCGATTCAAGTTACGTCTGAAGGGAGTTCTCTGTGCCTCTTGGATTTCAATGCCTTTTTCCTTTCCCAGTTCAGGGAAGTTCTCAGCTATAATTTCTTCAAGTACCCCTTCAGCACCTTTCCCTCTCTCTTCCTCCTCTGGGATAGAGTTTGGTAAGTTCTTTATAGATTTTGGATGCTAACCCTTTATCTGATATGTCATTTGCAAATATCTTCTCCCATTCTGTCGGTTGCCTTTTAGTTTTGCTGATTGTTTCCTTTTCTGTGCAGAAGCAATATGAGTTTCAGTGTATCCTTTGAGGGTTTCTGTATGCACTGATGATTTTAGATTTTGACCTCTGCTTTCTGTGGGTTTTGATTTGCCTGGTATACTTTTCAAATCCTTCTATTTCAAATTTTTGGAGTCACTTCATTTTAGATGTGTGCTGGGTTTTGCTTTTGATCCAGCTAAAAAATAATTTTTATGATCATGAAATTGAGCACATTTAAATTTGTCAATATATTATATATAAAAGTATATATTATATATTGTTTGGTTTTATATTTCTCACACTCTTTTATGTCATTCATTGGTTATATGGGTTTTAAAGTTTTCACTGGATCTGTAATTTTTTCTTTGTTTTTACTTGGGGAGGGTATTATACATTCTAGTGGTAACTTTATACTCATAGGTTGGTATAACTCTTCTAGCCCTTCAGTTTTCTAGGACAGTAACCATTACATCCATGTCGACTAATGATAAAATGAGCATGTTTCTTCACTCCCCTCTTTCTCTTCTTTTTTTTTTTTAATTTAATATTTATGTATTTTTGAGAGTGAGAGACAGAGTGTGAGCTGGGGAGGAGCAGAGAGAGAGGGAGACATAGAATCTGAAGCAGGCTCCAGGGTCTGAGCTGTCAGCATAGAGCCTGACACGGGGCTCAAACTCACAAACTGTGAGATCATGACCTGAGCTGAAGTCGGACCCTTGACGACTGAGCCACCCAGGTGCCCCTCTACCACCTAATTTTATTCAACAATGTGATCTTTTTTTGTGCTTCTTTTATTTTGTTAAATTTATTTATACTACTATTCCTTGACTTGTTGGTTTAAGTCCTTTGTCTCTTAGCTGTTGCTGATTTATCATGAATGAAGCTTCTCCCTAATCGTTCCAGTTTTTGTTAAATTGTATCATTTTGACATTGTCAGGCATGTGGCATTTACCGTCTGTTTTGTTATCCTACGCTTCATATTATTTTAATCTCACTTCTACATTTAAAAATATACAGCACTCTCCACTAAGTCTTTTTCTAAATTTTCCTCAGTCATCCATCAGTTTACTTTGTAGTAGTTTTCTCGAAAAGGTCTCTTAGAAACAATAGTCCCCGAATTTCCTGAATGTTGAAAATTTGCATTTTTAGATTTGTTGAAACTTTTGTATTTTTAGATTTGAGGCACAGATTGAGTGTGTATAATATCCACACTCCACATGTTCTTTCCTTGATTTTCTTGTTGGTGTTGCTCTGTCTTCTGGTGTTGATCATTGCTGTGAAGATATCTAATGCAAGATACACATTTCTCTCCTTTTAAGCGACTTGATCATTTTGTCTGGCTGCCAAATGATTCTCTTTAAAGTCTAATAATTTGACGAAGATGTGCTTCGGTTTGACTTCTGATTCTGTTATTCCTGGTGCCACAGTATGTCCTTCCTGTGTATGTCAGATTGTCTCTAATTTAAGGAAAACTTTACACATAATACCTTCAAATATTTGTTCCATTTTGGTGTTCGTTCTGAAGGACTCCTCTGATTGTTGTGTTGGTTGAATCTATTTCTTTTTCAGTGTCACTTTCCTCTCTCATTTCTCTTCTTTTCATTTTCACCTTATTATATTTGTTTGTCTCATTTGTAAACTCCATTTCCCATTATGTTACCACACACTTGTGAGTGAAAATCTCACTTGTGAGATTTTTCCTGAGCTCTGCCAGCTCACTTTCCTCACTTCCTGTTGTGACATTTCCGGAGCTCTTTCACTTCTGCTCTGTGATCTTCCTTTACAGAAATAAGTGCTTTTTCGAGTTTTAAAATATAGTTTGTGACAAAGCACTTAGTAACAATATTTATCTGGCCAGTGGCAACGTATTTCTGGAGGTAGTTCATGTATTGATTCATTCTTCTCTTTTAAAATTTTTTTAATGTTTTTATTTATTTTTGAGAGAGAGAGAACAAGCAGGGGAGGGGCAGAGAGAGAGGGAGACACAGAATCTGAAGCAGGGTCCAGGCTCCGAACTGTCAGCATAGAGACCGACCTGGAGCTGAAACTGGTGAACTGTGAGATCATGACCTGAGCCAAAGCCAGACGCTCAACCAACTGAGCCACCCAGGTGCCCCTCTTCTGCCCTTTTTAAAGTTTGTTTTGTTTCATTTCTAATTTTGCTTATAGTCCTTTGTGTCCACTCTATGCCATTTTTTTAAATTTCCTTTCTTAGTTTTAATGAGTTGGATTTTTTTAGACCTGAAGTTTGTAGTAGGTCCCTAGGTGAGAGTTTGTGGTGTGGGATTGGAGCGGCCTTCAGTTTTTACAACTGACAGGCAAACTGCTTTTAGGAAAAAATGGCTCATGTGCGTGATTCTTCACGTAGCCCTGCCTCATCTGTTTCTCTGAACCAAACAAGGTGTCATGGAGGGCTTTTGCTTCCGGCCTTGTTCACCTCTGTTTGCATCCATAGATATAAATGAAAGATAAAGCATTTGTACTGCAGGGTGAGCCCCTCACCTTTAGTCAGTGTCTTTTTGCTAGAACTTTCTGAGATGCTGTGGCTGCTGGCCTTCTTACACTTTCAGACTCATCACCTTATCTCATGTAACAGCTCTTTGGCTGCCCTTCTACCTATTTTGCAGGCTGCAGGTTACCTCTATCTTTGGGCTTCACTCACGTGGAGTTTGTTTGCCAAATTATTATTTGTTTTCATTTTTCCTGGTTGTTCTAGTATAATATTCAAGAGAAAATGGGGAAGGATATTGACTTATACAATCATGTTTATATGGGAAGTGGAGAGGGTTTTTTTTTTGTTTTTTGTTGTTTTTTTTCCCCTAGTTCATATATGTAAAGATGGCAGTATACGGTGAAGTTGTTCAATGTTTATGTAGTTTATTTCATATTCCTCGGGGTTGCCATTTAAAGTATTCCTTTGTCCCGCTCCAACCTCATTCTCTCTCTGTTTTGAACCTTGGTCACATTGTACTGAATTATTCAGAATTACCTTATTTTTGGGACAGAGAGACAGAGCATGAACGGGGGAGGGGCAGAGAGAGAGGGAGACACAGAATCGGAAACAGGCTCCAGGCTCCGAGCCATCAGCCCAAAGCCTGACGCGGGGCTCGAACTCACAGACCTCGAGATCGTGACCTGGCTGAAGTCGGACGCTTAACCGACTGCGCCACCCAGGCACCCCTACTTTGTTCTCTCTTGTTAACATTTCCTTTCCCTCTTGCGAACCCGTCTTCACCTCCGTGGCCCTTCTTATCAATTAGAATCCTATCTGGACTTCAAAATCTGCCTCAAATAGTGTCTAATTCTTCAAGCTTTTCCTCTGATCTCTGCATAGTGTTACAATCTCTTTATATGCTTAACCAAAATTTCTGTTGCTCCTATTTTCTCAGAACTGTAACTTATTGTACTTGATATTTTGGTCATTTGGGCACTGCGCCTGCTTTCTACCAGTTGGAAGAAGGCCTGCGACTGAGTCATATTTGTGCCTCATTTATGCCCAAGCATAGGACATTGTGCATAATATACATCCAGTAAACATTTGTTGAAATGATAGAATTAAGCAAAAGGCCAAAATTATTTTCTTGAATGCATGGCACAATTTCCTCCTACATCTCACTGATGCATAAGACAGCCACTCATGGGGGATAATTTGGCTCTTTTTTTCTGAAGCCACAGATCCCTGTAGATCAAAGTGTCTTATAAGGACGTGATTGCAGAAGAGCTTGTTTAGTGGTGCAGTCAAACTGTTTTGATTGTTTTCATTGTCTTATTTCAATACAGAATAATCTGTTCTTGGCTTATTATGAGTCTTTGATAGCTGCTAAGTAGATGAAAAAGCAAAAATGGAAAACACAAGCTTCTTTAGTCTTCTACTGCGAAGTGGTGGAAATCATCATGGTATAAATACATTAATAGAACAAACTCTGTTAAAATTTAGCTTTTTAATTTAAACCGAAGTCAAAGAAATAGCAGGAACTTAAGAGAAAATCCCCCCAGATACACTCTTGGTGTTAGAAACATACAAATTTTCAGATGAATTCAAATGGGAATTTTCTCCCCACTATTTCATTTAATTGGGCCTCTTACCAAGTATAATTTACATGTTATTTTCTTCATCATTTTGTAGCTTTGAACGCTGTATTTGATGAGAAAAACCTGTTCCCCAAAGAAATTCTGGATCGTGAACGAAGAGCCAAGCAATTATATCAAGAAACAAGTAGTGAAGTGAAGATTAAAAGAAATAAGAAGCAATTATAATTGAAACAAAAATAAATATTTCATTGTCACATAAAATATGAATATAAAATGTGGAGAGGAATCAAGAATTCTGTGCCATTCTTTGACTCTATGTTTAAAAAAAGATTTTTTAAATGTTTATTTATTTTTGAGAGAGAGATTAACAAAGTGTGAGCAGGGAAGGGGCAGAGAGAGACAGAGACACAGAATCTGAAGCAGACTCCAGGCTCAGAGCTGTCACCGCAGAGCCTGGTGCAGGGCTTGAACTCAAACTGTGAGACCATGAGTCAAACGCTCAACCAACTGAGCCATCCAGCTGCCCCTCCTTGACTTTGTATTTAAACTTCAGGAAGTTTCACCTTCAGACAATGTCTTAGTGCTGCTTTTATCCATCACCTTTCACTTTCTGTGCATTCTTAATAAAAGATAGATTGGACTACAGAGGGGCCAATATTAACTGGTATCATCTATTCCCAAGTGGTTTTATATAAAAATGTGCATTTTCAGAGCAATGCATTCTAACCAGTTGCCCTTCTGGTTGCTTCTATAGGCAAATATTTTTGATCAATTATTATTATAAAAACCTGCCTTGAAGTTAAATATGGAAAGTACTAACACAGCGAATATCTACAAACTTAACTAAGAAAACCATTTCCACGTATTTACATACTTTCTAGTTTTTTGAAAATGATTCTGATAATGCAGTCAGACCATGTCAGTAGCAGCTATTCCTATTAATTCTTACAGACTTATATCCATTCTTCTGTGTACCTATTGAGAAATTACTGCATATGTTCTGCTTCTGTATTTTATCTTACCATATTATTGAAAAGCATAGCACTACCAAAGAAGTAATAGTCTCAGAAAAAAAATTTTTTTTGAAGAGACTGGGGCTAGGTATAGGACTCACTCTATGTAGAAGCTCAAGTGGGAAATGTTTGGTTCTGAAAAACAATGCCTCACTTTTTGGATCCATTTTTCTTTATAAATGTCATCATCTACCAGGTAACCAATATTCTTATGCTGCTTTATTTATTGTGTTCTGTAGGAGTAATTAATAAATTCATTCATATAACTTTAGTTACTACACATTTGCATTTTAAAGACTTCTTTCAAAACCATTTGTATTTTTTAGAAGAATTTTGTACTAACACACACAAGTAAAGGAAATAATTAACAATATATTAGGGGTCTATTCTGTTCAGTAACTGCAAAATTTCATTGCGTGTAAGCCTCACAGTAATCGTATACCTATTATAAGGTTAAAATCTGAGATTTGGATTTGTGAGAAGAATGCCCAATTATCTATGGCAGAGTTGAGGTCGGAGCCTGGGTGTGTTTTACTCCAAAGAGTGTGGTTTTGCACTTCAACTTTCTGTTCACTCTCTTCTTGTTAGTATAAAGTCAGTGGACTGAACTTTAACAATGGAGTTTCCAGAATCAGTGGAGCAAACGTTTTAGCTGGTGAGGAGGGAGGCAGAGGAAAGGTTTTCAGAAGACACTGCCTATTCCATTTACATTTAAGTGCATCCTGATCAGGCCCTGTGACGTCTATGTATACTGCTTTTCCCTTTCCTTGAATGACAACCACATGTGGGAAAGACTTAAAAGAAACATATATTTGAATGTATCAACCAACAAATGTTGGTGAATGTTATCAGAGTGATAAAGACTCTGGAAACCATGTTCCAGAGAAACAGGTAAAGAAATGGGGAAGTCTGGCATAAGAAAGAAAATTCATGGGACATATAACCTGTTCTCAAATATTTCAAAGCTGCAATGAGGAAAAAGAGTAGAAGTAGAACCAATGGACACAGTTAGAAGGAGGCAGATTCTAGAATTCTTTCCTGATACCTGCTAAAACAGGAAGGGATTTCTCATCTCCCCTTCCCTTCCCTTCCCATCTTGGTGGAGAGGAGTTGGCAGCAGGCTGGCTGCATGGCTGTGAAAGGAAGAAGGAGGAGCTGAGAGAAGTCATATGCTCACTGGATGGAAGAGTATGGGACTGGGGAGTGGGAGGAGTGTTTAGGTGGTGGAAAGGCAGAGAGGGTGAGTAGAGGAAATGGCCGGCACAGTTGGGAGGTTGCTTACACTGAGAAAATAAACATTAAGTAAATGAATAAATTCGTGAATATATTAAGAATGAGAGGCAGGTGTCTCACTTTTATAGAGGTATTTATAAAATTTCAAAGGGGGGAAGCTAGAAAGAACCCTGAGATCACAGATTGGGTCTGAGATTCCAGTGTGAATTCATGGTTTTAGAGGAGGGAGGGAGGAAGGAAGAAAAGAAGGAAGGAAGGAAAGGAAAAGAAAAAAAGAAAAAGAAGGAGGAAGGAAGGAAGAAATGTTTAAGAGTGATTAAGAAGCTATGTTTGCAGCTTGCTCGCAAATGATTCAGAAAATGCTAATTATAATTGTGTCTACACATACATACACCATATATATATAATACATGTATATAATATATGACTTTATGTATATATATACATACATACATACATATATAATATACATACATATATACATACATATATACATACATACATACATATATACATACATACATATATATAATACATACATAATATATAATGTTATATATATTATATTATATATTATATATTATATATATTATATATATAGGAGAGAGAGAGAAGGAGGGAAAGATTAGCTATATAGATTGAGCATACATATGTGGTAGAAGGCTAACAATTGGGAAAACAGAGAGGAGAGAGGGAGATGGTAGTTCTTTTTATTATACCAGCAAATTTTCTGTAAATTTGGAAGTATTTCAAAGATTTTTTTTTTTTTTAGATGAAAAAGGTTGCCTTGGGAAAAAAAGATTTTTTGAGATGTTCCAGCAGAGGCTGAGTAACTCTCTCACAGGGATATTGCAGAAAATTCTTGCACTGGTCGGGAGGTTTGATTAGATAATCCATCATTTCAAACTTAGAGCATATGATTTATGAATCATAGATTGATGACAATACAGTGGAGTGAAATTTGAGCCACATTTCTAGAAATTTAGAGGAATATTAAGATGTTAAAGAGAGGAAATATGGGTACCACGTACTTTGTGAAGGCTCTATTTTCCATTCATGCGCCCACCCATCCATCTGTTCATCCATTCATCCACCTATCCAACCAATTATCTAAGATACATAGAAGGGAGTGTTTTAGACACCAGGTATATACCTATAAATAGAATACACTTCTCTTACCATCAGGTTCCTGGAGTGAAAGTACATAAAATGCAGTGATTTATTAAGCAAAGATTGAATGAGCCCACTAGTTTTACTGGTATAAATTGGAAATTCTTTTGCTAGACATCTTTTTCTTTTTCTTTTTTTTTTTTTTCTTACCCTTGTAGATGACTTTGTTTGAAACGATTAGTGAAATAGTCTGTTTCATATGGACATACCTTCTCTCTGTAGCCTACCACATGTGTAAGGCAGTTGTGCTGTGTTAAAACCCTAATCCCATCTTTAATTAACTTCGGGGGCTCTTCCAGGAAAGGAAAAAGACATTTAGTTTTTATGTCTCTTCTATATTACAGCATCTAATTGTGCTAGGCAGGTAGCAGGGTCTCACCTATAAAATGTTAATAGAACTGAAGACTTTATAAGCTATTTCTGAAATTAACACTTAGGTTCAATGATTTAAGATCCATTTTTTTCTACAGTGAAAGGAACTTGTCACATTAAAATAGAATGTGCCAGAACTTTCAATAGGCTACTTTGTTTGTAATATGTAGGTTTACACTAAATATAATTTAACCTGTTATCTTTTCAGAACATTTTCCTCTTATCACATGATATATGGAGCAAACTGAGAGAGGAACAAAATGCCTGAAATTAACCCATGCTCAGATAGAATAATTAGCTTTTAAGTCCTATATTAACGAGAACATTTGCTTGTATGTTTTTAAAGTTGGGAATTAAATACAATTTTACTTTTAAAAAGCTACAAAATGCTAAGCAAGATAATGAGACTGAACCTATAACTTCTTGCTATTGTTTTTATTATACATATCCCCAGATTTATTTTTTACAGTGGAGGAGTGATGGCACTCAAATTTATACCAAGACACTTTGGCTCTCACTAATGAAATATTATATATATTATATATTTATAATATTTAGAGGAATATTATATATATAATATATATATTATATATATAATATATATATTTCAAATATATATATAAATATTTGCTCATGCTCTAGGGGCAAAATAGAGTTGTAGAAGGAACAGATTTATGAAAATATTTAAAAGGCCTGCAGTAATATTTTACGGACAATTGTGGTATCATTGTCAATTAAAAGAGCTTAAACCAGGGAGGAGAAATTCTTGGCCATTCTTTTTTACTCCTCAAGAGACAGGAAAATGTACAGTGTGCTTGAACTGCTCTAACATAAGATCCTTACAGAAAGTTTCATTAAGTGATCTTACTAAGACAGAGTGTCTGTCTCTGTCATTGCAAGGAAAGCAATGACCTGTTCCTGGGTAAATCACATTATGATCTGAGTAATATGGAGAAATAATAACTTGGTAACTCAGGGTACTTGTGATGGATGTTTGCTAGTGTCACTACAGGGGTAGAAAAACATTGATTGAATGAGAGTCCTTGGACATTCAGACTATTGTTTATGAATTACACAGTAAAGCAAGAAGGATAGAGCTCTTGTGCTGCCTAACTCTGTTTTTGGAAAATTATCTCTAACAGTGTTAAGCTAAAGCTGGAGAGGAGTTCGCTTATGTTAGAGCAAGTGATGTTAGAATATAACCCAAGACTTAGAAAACATTAAGAGATGCCTAGATGGACAATTAAGAATTTTAGTTAATTAGGACATTATGGCCTATAGCAATTATCAGGCTTCCCATGGCTTTCCGTAAGCTCTAGCCCTGTCAGGACATTGAAAGAAATTACTTCTCAGGTATTTACATCCATTTTATCTTGTTTTTATAAAGTTATCAGAAGTGACATTACATTTAGTTATCAATGGTGACTATTTGTTTAATTGCATCTGGAACAAATTTTCCATTTCTCTTCTCGGAGACCACGGATGAATCAGTGTGTTTAATATCTGATTGCCATTGAGGTGATTGATTTGAACTAGAATGAGATCACAATCCATTCAATTATGAATCCATTTTTTTTATTAATGAACTACTGGTAGAGAAAATTACGTAAAAGTTTAAAGGCATGTGAAAGTAACACTGATGTGTATTACCAAATCACCTATGTTTAATCGTATTGTCCTCCTATGATTTGGTAAATCAATAATCTTAATCTGGTCTTTTTGTTCATCATAGAGGGTATATTTCTTCAATATCCACCCTTTTTCCTAAGGATTAAAATGAGCCTTGTAACCACAGGAAATTCCTGTGACTATTGTATGATTTGATGAATTGTTGAGAACTTTGTAAATGCAGCAGCAATTTGTCTCTGCATTCTGGACTTGATTTAGCTTTATCCTTTTTCTCACAGGACTTCTGCATCAGATTACCACTGTATACCATCATAAATATTTCAGAAAGCCTGTGAGAAACAAAAAGAACTAATTACTAACCAATTTACAAGCCTTGGCACATTCTTCCAAATTCTGTTTCTACTTACTATAAAAGAAGTGGAATAATGGATTAAATAATATAAGCTTAATGCTTTTAAAAATTTCTGTTATGGTTTTCTCTCTCACTTCTTGCCTATTGTGTCATTGATCATTAACCGATATTAGTCCTTTTGTGCAAATGTAGGGAACACCTGCTTTGGGTTTAGAGGAATTAATCATATAGTGTTCAAGATAAGTAAATTTGGCCTTGACTGATCAGGTGTTTTATGTACTAGTGTTTCCCAGCAGGCACATTTCAGTTATAACATCACAGTGAATAATTAGAAGCCAATTTGGGGTAAGTACCTTAAAATTAAATAGCTTTTGAATGCAGTACATATGCGATAATATTGATCATGAGTATTTAATAGAGCAGGGGACTGGCATTTCAATTCACTTTGATAACAGATATTATTTAAATTTATCAAATTAACACATTACTTTTATTCTCCTTAAATAATGTCATTATAAATTTGAAGGTCAAATTCTTATAGGACTTTCATTATGTTGTTTAGTTCACCAGTACTTCATGCTTTCTAATGAGATCTAATGAGATAGGATCCAAAACACAATGAGGTTAAGTGAACTTTTGAAAACATTTCGTGTGTGTGTGTGAGATTATAATTTGTTCAATGCCTAGAAATTTTCTGGGAGAATTAGACGCTCAAATAATATAAAGTTTTTTTGATGTTTAATTATTTTTGAAGGAGAGAGGGAGAGACAGAGCCTGGGGGAGGGAGGGGCAGAGAGAGAGGGAGACACAGAATCTGAATCTGGATCCAGGCTCCGAGCTGTCAACGTGGGGCTTGAACTCACGAACCGGGAGATCATGACCTGAGCTGAAGTGGGACGCTTAACTGACTGAGCCACCCAAGCACCCCGATGCTCAAATAATATAAATTTTAATTATTAAGATTATTAGTATAATGAGAGGATACCCCTCAGATTCTACCATAAGGAAAAATTTGTATCCTTCATAGTATTGTTTACTTTTGTATTACAAACCAATTACATAAAGATGTGCCTAAAGAACTGCCACTTGATGACTTAAAAGTACTAATAACATTGTGACTACTTATATATCTACAAACTTCTGTTTTTAATCAGAAATCTTCTGAGATAGTGAATGTATTTGAAAATGATACATAGGGGCACCTGGGTGGCTCAGTTGGTTAAGCAGTCTGACTCTTGATGTCTGTTCAGGTTATAATCTCATGGTTCATGAGTTCAAGCCCCATTTAGGCTTAGCGCTGACAGCTCAGATCCTGCTTAGGATTCTCTCTCTCCTCTCTCTCTCTCTCCCCTCCTCCCTCTTACATGTGCTCTCTCTCTCTCTCTCTCTCTCTCTCAAAATGAATAAACATTAAAAAGAAAGAAAATGGTAAACAGAAATTTATTTTTGTGTGTAAAACTTTTCTTACTCACTGGCTTTTACTTTTGTTGCCCTTCCAATCACAACCTTATGTACTAACTTAATCCTCAATAAAACATTTGATAATATATATTTATATTTGCAATTTACCAACATGCTATTTTTTTAACATTTGTTTTAAATTGCATTTTGAAGTCTTTTTCCTTTGCAAATTGTATATCTAAACAGAGTTTAGCTACAAATATTAGAAGGCAATTTGAAGTAGCTACATAATGACTCCACAGATTAGCTTTAGAGAGTATTTGACTATTAGTAATCTTTATATGTAATAGTGACTCTTAACCCACTTATGGGTCATGGTGACCCTTCCAATGGTCTGCAAAAGCCCTTTAGAAATATAGTTCTTCATTTTTAAGGGTAACAATACATTGTTCTGGAGGCTTTCATCTTTACCCCCAATGAACAGTTACTTCCCAGTAACCTATGAAACTAGGAGTTATTAAGAGTTCCTGAAATATAGTGTTTGCAAGGTAAAATTAGCATTACTAAAATTTATGAGGTTTTGGGGTCAGTATTCCATGAAGTCTAATATTGCAAAACTCATTCTCAAGACGTAATCAGATGGTTGAATGTCCTGTACTTTTAGTGGAGGGCACTTGAATAAGGTGTCATTAGTGTTGTGACTTGGCTAAAGTTTTCAGCTGCAGCTTTCTTACGTGTTAACTTGTCAAATTATTCTTGGTTTCTTAAAAAGTGCTTTTTTCTTTTGTTATTGTTGTAGTGTTACATTTAATTGCATTTCCTTACAGGTTTTCTGAGTTTTTCCTTCCTTTGAAAAAGTACAATGTGAATTTTAGGGTATTTCACCCTGTAGAAGTAGGAGTCCACAAAGTATGAAAATTCATACCATAAAAACTTTGCCAGATTACTCAAACTGATTTAGAATACATTAACTTTGCACTATTATAGGTTCAAAACCACACTGGAGTGTCTTCATATTTTATTCCATTTCTCTTTTCATCTATAAACCATTTTCGAGTAGTGTGGACAGAGGATTCCCTTGATAAAGAGTTACAGGTATCTCACTTAAAACCATGGGAAAGATAGGAAAAAGTATCATTTAGCTATTTAGAGATCATATTGCTATTGACGTTGTTCCAGAATTATAATTTCTTCTTTGATTTTAGAAGACTGCCTTATGTTTTGGACTAGTTCTTGAAGGAATATAAAAATGCCATTTGCACATGCTTATTTCTCCTAATAGATGAGGCTTATTCTGCAAACTGGCATGAGAATCTCCTTGTAATAATGTTTGACTTAAGACAAAGAATTCTAATAGGAAGAAGGTTGTCAGTTGAGCTCACTATGGTCACCTCTGGTTATTTTGAAAAGTAATGAATTTTAAATTAATGCACAGAAGTCAAAATGGATAAGATCTTGTTGTGGAGTCTACTGTTGATTTGTTCTGGAAGTCAAGCCTCAAGACCCTTGGCTCAAAGAAATATCGAATTTGCAGTGGATCTTTATCAAGCTATTTGTTTATCTCATAAGGACAACATTATATTTTCCCCCCTTGGAACAACGTTGGTTCTTGGGATGGTACAACTGGGAGCAAAAGGAAATGCACAGAAGCAGATAAGACAAACGTTAAAACTTCAGGAAAACTCAACTGGTGAGATTCTTACATATAATTATTAAAATTTTTTTTTAATGTTTATTTATTTTTGAGACAGAGAGAGAGCATGAGTGGGGGAGGGGCAGAGAACGAGGGAGACACAGAATCCAAGGCAGGCTCCAGGCTCGGAGCTATCAGTGCAGAGCCCAATGCGGGGCTCAAACTCACAGACCAGGAGATCATGACCTGAGCTGAAGTTGGATGCTTAACCAACTGAGCCACCCAGGTGCCCCATTACATATGATTATTTATGCTGGATAAGATCTGGCCAATTTTTTTTTTTAAATTAGAAGTTCAGGGTGACACAACTTAAATCAATGGAAAATGTTATCAAAAGTGTAAAATTATAATAAAATGGAGAATTGTATACAATAATAATTTTAATTGTTTCCCAATGAAAATGTTACCAAAAGAATTTATTATTTTTAATACAGATATAAAGCTGTGAGTGTGACAGTATATTTTCTTCTGGTCTGGTTTAGCCAGATTTAATTAATTGAGATCGTGTTGTGTGCGTGAATGTGTGTATATGTATGGTTTTCTGTTTGTTTGTTTATATTTCCACTATCATGATGCTATGATCATTTTTCGCATCAGTTTCAGAATATGGTTCTTAATTGTTGCATATCATGGCCTCTTATGGAACTATCATTACTTACTTAACCCTTCTTCATTAGGTTGTTTCCAGTATTTCTGTTATAAAAATGCTTCAACGAGCATCCTTACCCAGAAATCTTTGTGTGCATCTCTCATTACTTTGTTAGCTTTCTAAAGTTAGTTTTCTAAATAAAATTTAACTTTTTCACTTAACTGAGACCAAGAAAAAGTATTAATTTATACATTTAAAAAGCTTGTTTGGTTAATAGTTTTTAAAGAAAATCTGAAAAAAAAATTACATAAACCATCCAAGGCCTTTTGGCGTTTGAGGGGTTGCTGTCTTAGAGTCTCCCAAAGGCCTATCTGAGCTACTGTAGAGCTTTGGTGCTGGTGTCCTGTTTGAAAGGGCAGTTGTCCCTTTCTCGGGCTATCCTGTGTTCTCGATTTCCATAATAATTTTAATTTTAAACTTCCTCATCACTGTCAGATAATATGTCCTAAACATCAGAGCAAATTTCCAGATTTTTCGATTTGGAAATGTAATCACTATAACTATAACCAATTTCAGTATGTTTGCCTTAGAACAGAGCATTTAAATTTAGGAATTTGCCTTTCTGTTTTTACAAAGTCTCATTTGCTTCATTTTAAATAAAGGCAATTTTATGTAGAAAAGAAGTTGGTGATAGTGAAGTTAATTGCAAGAATTTTCCTTTGTGAATAATGTAAAATGAAGCCACTGTGTTCCAGATTTAGTCTTGACTGTCTAGATTAATTTCAGCAAATCCCATAAGAGAGTCGCAGAAGCATTTCATCACTTGATACTGCTTTGAAAAGTAAAAATACATTTATAAAGATATGTAAAGTTGACTCTAAGATAAATTAGCAAAATTAGTGCCTCTGAAATCTAAATTACTCTAAATGGGTATATCTTGTAGAGAAACAGAAATGTTAACAACTCTGGATTGTGAATGTAATGCTAATCATAGCAATAATGATGATGACACTATCAAACATGTATATAGTGTAGCAGACACTTTTTTCTGTGCTTGATATCTGCTCTCCTACTTAATATTTACAGTTACTCTGTGAGGCAGACATAACCCTGCTGTTTAGATGAGGACATGGAAGCAAAGAAAGGTTAAAGTAGCTTGTCCAGAATAAATTCCAAAAATGATTCAGTAAGAGTTCTAGATCAGAAGAGCAATATATTATATTTTCCTTGGGAAAATATAGACAGGCAATTAAACATTAACATTATAACACATGTAACAAAATCTATCAAAATTGCTTTCTTTTTTTTCTTTAACTTTTTTAAATCTTTATTTATTTTTGAGAGAGAGACAGAGTGTGAGCAGGGGAGGAGCAGAGAGGGAGACACAGAATCTGAAGCAGGCTCCAGGCTCCGAGATATCAGCACAGAGCCCGACGCGGGGCTCAAATTCATGAATCGTGAGATCATGACCTGAGCCGAAGTCGGATGCTCAACTGACTGAGCCACCCAGGCGCCCCTCAAAATTGCTATTATGCTTTGTGAAGGAGAGAGACACAGGGATACAGTTGGAAGGTTATTGCAAAAGGAAAAGGAAGATGAGCCAGAGAGAGAGAAAATATGAAAAAATAAACTCTGGAGAAAAAAAGGAGGAGAGAATTAAGGAACAAAGAAAAAGGAGACAGAGTTAAGGAAGGGAACAGAGTGGAAGAGAGCAAGGAAATGGAGAAGAGGCCCAGATGGTCTAAAGAAAGAAGAGCAAAGTGGTGTGAAGGGTGGAACAAGGTGTAAGGTCAGAAGGTGGTACCTGGTAGGGCCACATTGGAACCCAAGAGGAACAGGAAAATCACTAGTAATGATCCTGTCCTCATTGAGCATTTTTACAAATGTACCTCATGGATTTCTTTGATTAATACTGATTTTTACTGTTACAGTAAAATATTATCTTGATTATTGAGTCTGCTGGCATCTCATTAAATTTCATGCTCAATATAAATGCCTCCTTGACTCATCTTGGTCCTGGCCCTGCCTTCCATTCCCAGTGGTTATCAAAAGTTACTACCTGTCATACTAGGCTGTTTTATGTTAACACCTGGCTTATTCTACAGATGGTCATACAATTCCTGGCATCCTATCCCCACAGGGCTCTCAGTGTCCTCAGTTTTCCTTCTTTCCCCCAATTGTCAAAACTTCTGCTCAGAATTTACCTTCTCTAGTCTACTGAGCATCTGATAATGCTCCATTTTGCTTTGCCTCTAACATGCTGCTTACTAATCAAAGACTAACTGGGGTGCTTGCTATTCTAACAGTGTTATGGAAAGGGGGTCAGCTTTGCATTCTGATCCCAGTTCCAAAACCAAATAATCTTGTGATTTGGCACCTCTCCAGTGACTGTACGTCTCTGGATTTTAGATTCCTCACTATAAAAAGAAGAGTTTTAATAAATGATTCATATGGACCTTTTGGCTAAAATAATCTATAATCCTATGACTGCCTTTGTTTTCATCTTTAGATCTCTCATATTTCACACACAGTTGGCCTTTGGGCTCTTAATAGCAGGAGAAGTAAACATGTACTGAATTTTAGAACATTTTCTGGAGGACTAGTACAATCAAACCAAAAGTTATATTCACCCCATGGCCTATAGGTGTTCTATGACTCTGTTTTAGGAAATGAAATAAATTTATTCTCACTGCTTATTGGGAGCCATGTATACATATTCGTTTTGATCTGTGCTAGAAGAGGTTATTAATCTGAAATTAAATCAAATTTATAAGACAGATAACTTTACATTCTCCTCCAAACTTGTGCTACTTGATGACATTTTTCATTGACTTCTGAGTCCAGTGATTTATCAAAGGGAAACTGACTGTTTGTCACACAGTCTTGGACCTTAAGTACATGACATAAATCTATTTGCTCTGACAAATGAGTTGGAACTATTTTTTCTCCCCTTCCCCTCCCCCCCCCCCGTTCCTTTAAAGATGTCCATAAATTACAAACTTCTGAAGATTGGTTTCAAATTCTGCCACTTCATTTCTGACCTTAATTAATTCTTTTGAAAAAACTCACATGCCTTAACTCAGAAAGTCTCTGTAGCTTGCCTTTATTGAGATATTTCCTCAGCTTCAAATAGCAAATGATTGCATCTAAAACCATCGCAGAAACCAGTTAAATAGATTAACTTTCATTCCTTCCTTATGTAAGAATTCTAGGATTGTAAAGACTTACTGAAATTCTTCTAATCCAACCTAAGGGAAGTAAGTTTTTAGGGCTAAGATTGTTTATATCTGTATCTATATCTCCAGAATGCAGCATCATGGAGTTTGAAACATAATGAAATATACCTCCCGGGGCCTGCGATATGGTTATGTGGGTTGTACCTGCGCAAGAGCAGGGGAGGACAAGGAGACAAGTGGGAATGGAAATGTAAGCTCCACTCAGCTAGACGAGATATGAGGCCACTGGGCTGAAACCCTCCTCCTCCCCCACCTGTGAGGGAAGCTGTTCTTATTTATACAAAGATGCCCATTGACTGCTAGCTCTCTGCTAAAGTGCGCAGACGCATCTCCCCCGGCCGCCATCACATTTCCAGTGGACAACTCAAGACAAGTTCTCAGTAAAACTTTTCTCTCTTTATTCAGTGGGTATCTTCTAGTGATGAATGATTTATATTTTCTTCAATAAAGATTAATTAGGCATACTCAACTTTTAAGTTATGAAAGTGGTATTTTTAGTATGTAACTCAGAATATAACAATGGCCCTGAAAGAAACTTTGATTTGAAATAGAGTTCCTAGACTTAATGATTGAATTCCAGGAGTAAGCCAGATAGGAATGAAAAACATTATATTTTTGGTAATGGATAGGAAGCCTCTGAACAAAGATCAAACCTGAATTCTCTCATAGGCACGTGTATCTTCCCGACAATCCATGGTGGTCAGAATAATCCAACGGTAAATAAATAATAGGCCAACAGTGATTCTTAACTGACTCTACTGGACTCAGTTGACTAGTGGTGATAGTTGGAATGGTTAAGACTGGTACTGTTCATGTAGACAGTCACAGGATATACATTCATGAACCTGAAGAAATAGGCAATTCTGATTCTTGCACATCTCTAGAGATGATTACAGGGATTACCTCATAAATCTCAAAACTTGGACAGGTGCCATTGCTCATCTCTTATGAGAACTTTCTTAAGCTGAAATAAAAGCAATAATGAAAAGGATTGCTCATCACTGTCATACCACCATCAGTATTCATTAGTATTCTCCTTCCATAAATATCGCATGTTATGCAAAGAATGAGGTTCTAAAGATAAATTTCCAACAAGTAAGAATGAGCTAAATTTGACTATAAAAAGGGAATTTCCTTCAGCCTGTTTAAATGCACATTCTTGTTTTTGACACATTTCAAATTTACATGGACATTCTTTTTTTTCTATATAAGAACTGAGTTCTTTATAAAATGCATATTGTATGAAGATAAATGCTTAAAATATTTATACTAACTTAGAAAGGATTGTTAGTTTTACCTAAGGGTGCAAAAAATGGTGATATGAATCAACACTTAGAAGTAAAGCTGAAAAGCTGTTGTTTTTATGTTGTTCAATATGTCAGTATACATTATAATTATTTCTTAGGAGAAGAATTTTCTGTGCTGGAGTCATTTTTCTCTTCCATCTCAGAGAAAAGGCAAGAATTTACATTTAATCTTGCCAATGCCCTCTACCTTCAAGAAGGATTCACAGTGAAAGAACAGTATCTCCATAGCAACAAGGAGTTTTTTCAGAGTGCCATAAAACTGGTGGATTTTCAAGATGCAAAGGCTTCTGCAGAGACAATAAGTACCTGGGTGGAAAGCAAAACAGATGGTAAAGTTTCCCATTTTCATAAAATCATTATTTGCCATTGTATTCATGGTTTTTAATATCCTAAAGTAAAGAATGGTTGAATATTTCCCTGTTAAACTGTGGCTCAGAGGAATCAAACCTCCCATTTTGCTTCCCTGTTATTCAAATTAATACTAAATTGTAAAACTGAGAGAAATTGTCAGCTGCTTTGAAAAGCATACAGGTTTTTTCAGCGACACCTATTTAGAGAATTTTTAATGGAAAACTTTTAATAATAAGTTTTGTTTAAGCATAGGTTTTTAATCTATGACAGCCGAAGTAATATCTTGGGCCAAGTAAAAATTAGATCTGTCGGCCTCAACTGCCTTCTTTCCCACATATACTGTAAATAATTAACACATCTCCGTTGGATGGGTTAATGTTTAATAATAAATGTGGATAACCCTATCATAAACATGGTAAGCTAAACTTTAATCTCAATATAAGCTAGCAAAAATTCCTCAGGGATTATGGAGTGACATAGTAGAAAGAACACAAGCTTAAAGTCCTTCAGATCTGAGTTCAAATCCTAACCGGTTCTAAGCTATGCCCTATCTAAGATGAGGATACTATTAAAATATTTCAGGATTATTAGCAGGTTTGATAATAATGTATGAGAAATAACAAGCATATATCAGGCCTTGATTAACAGTAGTTTGTTTGTTTGTTCATTCATTCTGCTATCAAAAATTATGATGATATATGATGCTACCATATTCTTGATAGGAAGCGTCATTCAGGGAGGCATGGTTCAAAATGTGAGATGGGTGTTTTGAGCAGCGTTCACAGGAAAGTCCCATTGATGGGACACAAAATGAATATCCCTAGACAGCTCCATGGCACTCATTCATGCTTTTATCTCTTAACTGAAATAGTCACTTGACATAGAAATAGCAAACTGGTTGTTTAGAGGAAGAAAATCATACTAACAACTCCATTCTTGTCCCTTCCCAATGGTCAGTGGCTGTAGCCACAGGAATAGAAGGTTTGAGTGTACCATTGACTTATTAATTCTGATTGACCTGCTGGAGAAACTTGAAATAAAGTTTGAAAATCATCAATAAATATGCAGGAAGGGACATTCAGTTTTCATTCTTTCTGGCTGAAAAACGATTTACACAAACAAGCTCGCCGAAGAGAGTCCAATAGCAGGTCTGTCCAGGTTTGCCTAAGACAATCTCGTATCTCCGGGTTCCTAGTGAGATCTCATTTGTACCTGTTTCTAAGTGAAATAAGTAACAGTGCTCCTCTTTACTCTCAAAATTGCCAAGGCTAGATGATAAAGCACCCCGTTTATAATGACCTGCAAAAGAAATTCGTGCTTTAATTCTGTTTAAAGCATTCCACTGAGTCGCTCTTGCACATCTCTTTCTGCCTCCTCCTGCACCCACTTCACAGGGAAAATTAAAGACATGTTTTCCGGGGAAGAATTTGGCCCTCTGACTCGGCTCATCCTGGTGAATGCTGTTTATTTCAAGGGCAATTGGAAGCAGAAGTTCACAAAAGAGAACACACAGTTGATGAATTTTACTAAGAAAGATGGTGCAGCAGTCAAAGTTCCAATGATGAAGGCTCTTTTGCGAACAAAATATGGTGAGATGAGAAATCATGCTTTGAAGCATGATTTGGGGAATTGCCAAGAATATTTAATATTTTATTTCTCCGTTCCAGGCTATTTTTCTGACTCCTCCGTGAACTACCAGGTTTTGGAATTACCTTATAAAGGTGACGAGTTTAGTTTAATCATCATACTCCCTGCAGAAGATGTGAACATAGAAGAAATGGAAAAGCGCATGACTGTGCATCGAATCCTGAAATGGTTCTCTGAGATGCAAGAAGAGGAAGTGGAAATCAGCCTCCCTAGGTTGGTAACGTTATTTTATTATTCCAGCTCTTAGGTTTTCACTCATGGAGGAATTTGAATAGGTGGCTAAAAGATAACAAATATTTGAAAAGGCTATTGTCGAAAAGAAAAATGCATTTGGAAGTGTAGCTCCACTTTATGGAACTACTGTTCCATAAGCACTGTTCTGCCACGTGGGGGACTGAATTTAAGCACCCAGTATTCTCTGCAATAGATGAAGAGGTGTAAGTGTTCAAGCTAGAACATCAGGATAAAAAGGAATTTTTATTCTTTTTAGTATATAGACGTACCTTTCTCTAATCTCTTAATTGGAATGTTAAATATCTGTCTTCTGTTACATTTAAGGACGATGAAATCCCCCAACCACTCAATGTACCACAATTAAAAGATGTGTTACACCAGCTTTGACCACCGGTGCTCCAACAGTCATTGAATTTAAATAGAGTCCTATGGAGAGTTTTAGGTAGTTAATACAAAATGGAAATTGCAAAGGCTTATCTCAGGAAACAAGAATATAAACACTGATTTCGAAATATCATGCTTCTAGCCAACAGGAGAAACTTCAGAGTAAGTTATGCCCAAATAACTCAATTCACATTCTATCTCCACTTTTTAAAAGAGGCAGATGTCTAATAGATGATATTCTGTTCTTTCGTTTCTAAAATTTTCTGCAAACTCATCAAAGCCTGGATGGTCTGTGCACCCCTCTTCCAGGCCTTTTGCCACTTAAATGTCTTGGCTTTTCCTGCATTTTCCACTAAGCCGGGATCCAGTCAGTCATTGTAATCATATTCGCAGATAATATTTTTTAATGCTTTTTGTTATTTTGTCTTTATTCTGCTCTGATTTCTCCCTAATCATCCTCAACCCCAAATCTACCCCAAAAGCCATTCCTGCTCCCCAACTATTAATTTTGTTAAGCAAAAACCCAGGAAGCAGTCCCTTCTGGCATCATTGAGGCTGGAGCTGGGGATTCCTTATTTCTCTTCAAAGAACTTCCTTTTTTAATACTCACACACACCACACCAAAATTTAACTTCTGTTCTGCAGGCGCTGCTTTATGTTGATTTCTCTTACTCTCAACATATGTCTCAACTTCCTGTTCCTTAAATAAAACATATCATTAGGCAAATCTGCATCCCTACCCTTCACCTCAAAATTCGTATACATCTTTGATAATCTTCTCTTCCTCTACCTTCCTTGTCATCCTGGAGAAAGAGGTACCCTATGCTTTTCTCACCCTTACTCTAGGTTCTTGATCCTAATATTATTTACTATTTCCTTTTTCTTGAAAAATCTTTCTTTCTTTAACCCCTGGGGCACTCCTCACTTCTGTTTATTTTTCTCTCCATTGTAAAATTGTGCTGTTCCCTGACCTACATTTGTTTTTCTCTCTATTCCCAGCTAATATTTACTAGAATTGTTTCTTCAGAATTTTCTTCTTCTTACTCTCTTTTATTTGTCCCTTTTTCTTCATGTCTCTAATATCTGGATTTCTCCACCAATCTCTCTTCTAATTCCCTAGCATCCCTGTATATCTCTACCTGGATGTGATTTAGTCTTTCGAAGAGTTTTGGGTGTTTTGTTTTTGTTTGTTTGCTTGTTTTGTTTTGTTTTTGCTCCTATTATGTGTGAAACATTGGAGATAAAGTGATGTGACAGTTTATCTTCTAATAACAGTTTGGGGGATTAACTTATTTATTTTCAAATTTATTTTTCTCTCTCTCTTTTTCCTTTGGAAAGATCACTGTTTGGGGCCAAAAACACTGAGTTTGAAAATTGTTCATGCCTTGTACTACAGTGGTGTCTTAGGAGAGTCATCAGTTGTCCTGAGTTGTGGTTTTATTAGTATGAAATTGGAATAATGACACTTGTAGCCAAGGTGGCCCCAGCATCATCAGCCTAGTTAACAAATGCCTAGGTAATAATGCATAAGTTTCAAACTCAGTTGGCAACAGCAAATACAGGCTTTTTTCAGAATTCCCTTCTCCAACATTTTAGGAATCTTCGTAAGAATGTTGCCCAGACGACAATTCCATCCAGGCTACTACATTCTGGACAGCAGACTCTTTGGTTTCATTATCAGCTTCTCCAAACTGGCCACACTTCTCATACAACTTCTCTCATAGTGTGACACAGACTTCTCTTTTGATTCCTCCAAGAAAAACAGTTATGGGTTTGAGTTATGTCCTTCCTGATTCATACGTTGAAGTCTTAACTTCCATTCCCCCCAAAATGTGTGACCTTGTTTGGTGACAGTCTTCACAGAGGTAATCAAGTTAAAGTGAAGTTATTAGTGTGGACCCTAATCCAGCACGGCTGGATTCCTTATAAAAAGGAGAAATTTGGATAGAGAGATACACAAAGCAGGAAGGCTACATGAAGAGACAGAAGGAGAAGATGGCCATCTACAGGCTGAGGAGAGAGGCCTAGAACAGACTTCTCCCTCATAGTCCTCAGAAAGAACCAATGCTACCCACACCTTAATTTTAGACCTCTACAATCATGAAACAATAAGTTTCTGTTGTTTAAGCCACCTACTTTGTGGTAATTTGTTGAGGTAGCCCTTGGCAAACTAATACAAGAACAACTTCAATGTTTAGCCAAATTTTACTGACAGCTTTATGTTAACAAAAGAGGCTTCTAAGGTGGAAAGTAATTTAAAAACCAGGTGTCAGGGAAGAGTGTTCTGGAGTCCAAGCCATGTCTTGTAACCAGGGAGTCTTCTCCTGTCCATTGCTGACCTTAGCCTACCGCTGTCATGGTACCAGAACCCACCCTCACCCAGAGTCTTTTTCATCTCCCTCCAACCCAGCATTTGGAGTCTTCCAACTTTTCCCAGCAGAAAGAAACACAGATTTTCTCCCATCTCTGAGGCCAGATTCCCAGTCATGATCAGAATCGACAACAGCAGATTCTGACCTTCAGTGGATACCTTTTCATACCATGTAGAATAAATTATACCCTCATCATTTCAAACTTCACTATTTCCATCCCACTGGTTCTATTTGCATAATGGAAATTTCATCGTGTTGCTTTTCCCAAACAAATAAACACTTCGTCTTAAACGTGAATGTAGATCTTTGGTGATATGAAAGCAGAAACATTAAATGGCAGTTGTACTCCCTCCCTTTTCTCAAATAAATTCCAGGCACCAAAGATTTTTAAAACATTTTTTTAAAGTTTCAATTATAGTACCTCATTACATAATTATATTCATAACACAAAGTCTGGCAAATAGAAGATGTTAAATAAGTGATGACTATTTTTCTTTCTTTGTTAAGATCACTGCCCAGCCAGTACCAAAGTAGAAAGTCTTCTCTGACTTCTCAGTCTCTCTTACGCCTGTCCCCTCTGTCTGGCAGGCCCTTCTCCATGGTATCTACCCAGGGAATTCTCATTCATCCTTCATCTTCCCCTCACAATCAACTCTTCGGTGTACATTTCCCCAACATGCTCACTTAGACTCAACCATCCCTTATCTTTATTTCTAGAACATTTTATACAAATTTACATTATAACACTTATTACATTACATTTCCATCTCTTGCTCACATTCTTGTGTATCCTATTAAAATGTGAGCTCTGGAACAGGAGATTATGTCTCCGTCATTTTGGTTTCCACAGTCCTTGGAGCATTTCATAGTATATAGTATGTGCTAAATGAATATTGTTGAATTAATTTATATAAATAATTTCAAAGAAACCAATTCTATGTTATTTCCCTTTATCTAATTTTAAATACCTCAAAACCAGAATTCAACTTTCCAATTACACTTTAATTCATTCCCTGTGAGGATCCTGTTGAAACTTTCCCATATGTGCAGCATAATGAAAGATAGAACATCAACCATTTTCTTGGAAACCTCTCTAGAGAAATAAAATGAGTGTTTTAAATTCACAATATTGAAAATTTTGTTATTAATTATTCCATCACATTAATACAACATTATATTTAAAATATGTTCACTTTTGGGGCGCCCGGGTGCTCAGTGGGTTGAGTGTCCGACTTCAGCTCAGGTCACAATCTCACAGTTTGTGAGTTCGAGCCCCACGTCGGGCTCTGTGCTGACAGCTCGGAGCTCGGAGCCTGGAGCCTACTTCTGATTCTGTGTCTCCCTCTCTCTCTGCCCCATCCGCACTCATGCTCTCTCTCTGTCTTAAAGATAAATAAAACATTTAAAAAAATCTTAAATGCATTCACTTTTCACAAAAGGATGAGTCTTCTGATTGATTAAAGGAATGATTTGATTATTTGTTAAGTTCACAAACAATTTTAGTCCATGAGGGCACATTTATTGAATTAAGTTTCCTGAGCACTAAGATCATGGATTGGAAGTTCTGACATACATTTTCTCCCAAATGAATAATTTCCTCACAACAGAAAAAATACCCACTTAAAATCCGTGTTCAGTACAGAGAGGGAAAACCATATAGGCTGAGTAAATACTTTAGGGTGGACTGACAATTTTAGATTTTGTTACTCAGTGCCATGGTTCTTTTGTATCTGGATGAATCCATTATGCTTTCAAATTGGTAACTAAAGACTTTAGTAAAACTGAATAGTTTAATCAGCTGTATTAGTTTCCTAGGGCTGTTGTAACAAATGACCACAAACTAGGTGGCTTAAAACAACAGAAATTCGTTCTCTCACAGCTCTGGAGGCTAGACGTCCAAAATCAAGGTGTCAGCAAAGCCACCCTCCCCGAGACTGTGTAGAATCCTTTCTTTTTCTTTCTTTAAGAAAAAAAATTTTTTTACATTTATTTATTTTTGAGAGACAGAGAACAAGTGGGGGAGGGGCAGAGAGAGAATGAGACACAGATTCCAAAGCAGGATCTAGGCTGTGAGCTGTCAGCACAGAGCCTGACGCTGGGCTCGAACTCACAAACTGTGAGATCATGACCTGAGCTGAAGTTGGACTCTTAACTGACTGAGCCACCCAGGCGCCCCTGTGTGGAATCCTTTCTTGCCTCTCTGCCCAGTTTCTGGTGGTGATCCAGAATCTTTGGTGTTCCTCTGCTGATAGATGCACCATTCCAATCTTTGCCTCTATTGTCATATGCCATCTCTCTTCACATGGCATTCTCCTTTCTAATAAGGACACTAATCATATTGGATTAAGGGCCCGCTCTATTCCATTAGGACCTTGACCTAACTAATTGTATCTGCAATGACCCTGTTTCTAAGTAAGGTCACACTATGAGGTACTGAGAGATAGGACTTTAACATATGAATGGGGGAAGGCACAGTTCAATCCATTACACCAACTATGCTAAGTTCTGTTAATGTAAAACAAAATAAAAGCCTCTTTGGTGGCAAAATTTAGTAAATGCCAACAAGAGAAAAATTAATCGTAAGAATGCTTGTATATTAGTAACACTAGGAAGGAACATGTGAATGACTATTTAGATTATAGTTACTATTTAAGAAACATTTCTTTTCCTTTAATGTATGACTAGTTTAGAATCGAGGTCAATAAGATATAGACTAAAAATGCTAGAGTGCTTTCTAGTGTTTATTATTTGTAACATACCAGATATCTAGTTTTAGAATTACCCCATGTTGGATAGCAGCTAAAATAATCATGTTACTTTGTCTAAATGTACACGGGATCCTGAAAACATGATAGCAGTCAAAATTCCTCAGATTAAAGAGTCTGACACACACTTTCTATATATCAGATCTTCTCTATATAAGAAACATTCTGAGAACATGTTCTTATGATTATGTGTATGGGCAAAAGTGATTATTTATACATGCAAATAAGGTAAATGAAGAAGTAACTTTCATTTATATAGCATTTTAACTTTGTAGGACATTTAAAGTAGTTTTTTAAGTTTATTTATTTATTTTGAGAGAGACAGAGACAGAGACAGTGCAAGCAGGGGAGGGGAAGAGAAAGAGAAAGAGAGAGAGCGAGAGCGCGCGAGAGCGTGCGCGCGCGCGTGAGAGAGAGAGAGAGAGAGAGAGAGAGAGAGAGAATGAATGAGAATTCTTAGCAAATTCCACAAAGCCAGTGCAGAGCCCTATGCAGGGCTCAAACTCAGGAAATTGTGAGATCATGACCTGAGCTGAGACCAAGTGTCGCATGCTCAAACAACTAAGCCACTCAGGTGCCCCTAATTTAAAGTATTTTAATACTAAATGTTGTGGTTCTACAGTCTGACTTGGTTACATCTTGCATTTTACAGAGAAGGAAACTGAGTCACTCAAAAAATAAATTGATCAACATCCAACTAAGTGTTGGGAGACAGAATTAGCTCTTAGGACTACTGTCTTACAGCCTTATGGTTTTATTGGTTCGCTACTTCCTAGAAATTTTATCTCCTGTTCAAAAGCAGATTGATTGGGACCCCACTATGGACAAGGAACTGGAAAAGATGCACAGTGATGGACATGTTCCCCACTGATAAGATGGTTACCACTTAGATGGAGTGCGCAAGATTTGTACAAGAAATTTACTACGATATACAGCAGTACACAGTAAATATTAAAAGAAAGGTCCAATCAGTAAGCACTAAGGGATTCATGAAAAAGAGAGAGAGAGAGAGGGGGGGGGGGGAAGGGAGCACCAGAAACTGGAGTTATAAAAAAAGGCTTTATGGAAAGGGAAGAACTTGAACTGGGCTTTAAAAGAATTGAGGGGGGGCGCCTGGGTGGCTCAGTCGGTTAAGCGGCTGACTTCAGCTCAGGTCATGATCTCGCGGTCCGTGAGTTCGAGCCCCGCGTCGGGCTCTGTGCTGACAGCTCAGAGCCTGGAGCCTGTTTCAGATTCTGTGTCTCCCTCTCTCTGACCCTCCCCCGTTCATGCTCTCTCTCTGTCTCAAAAATAAATAAACGTTAAAAAAAAAAAAAAAAAAGAATTGAGGGGCACCTGGGTGGCTCAGTCAGCTAAATGTCCGACTCTTGACTTTGGCTCGGGTCATGATGTCACAGTTCATGGGTTCGAGCCCTGCATCAGGCTCTGTGCTGTCAGCACAGATTCTCTCCCTCTCTCTCTGACCCACCCTCACTTGCACGCACACTCTCTCTCTGTCCCCCCACCTCAAAAAAACTTCAAAAAAAAGAAGAAGAATCAAGAGGGTTAAGTCCCATATGGAAAGGGGAATTATTGAAAATTTCCAAGTAGGATAGTGGAATGATGAAGGCAGTGTTTTAGAGAGAAGTATGTGGTAGTCACAATGCCTTTGTTCATGCTGGATAACTTGTCTGAACCCCTTCCCTATTTCCCACTGCCATCCCCATGTTTCTGGATAACTTCTATTGGTCCTTAAAACCAAGTTTGGGTTTTAGAAAGCTTTTCTGATCTTTCCATTCAAGATAACACATCTTCCCATTTCCCTGCTGGGAAAACTTCTCCGAGTATCTCATGTTTATTGCTGCATAGCAGTTATATTAACATTATTATTTCACCTCCCTCACTGGACAATAAACTTCTTGAGGTCAGAGCTATGTATATTTCCTTTCTGTGACCTCAGCACAAAGCGTGCATCTGAAAAACAGTAGTTGTTCAATGAACTTTTATTGCTTTAATCTGAAGAGTAGTGACATTCAAGATGTGTTAGAGAGAGAAAGGCTGAAGCCCAAAAGATTAGTTAAGAAACCACTGCAATTATACGTGGCACAAAGTAGTGAGTATTTAAAGGGCACAGACTCATTGGGAATAGCAAAGAACTGGTGACATAGAAAGACATTTGGTGGAGTATTGACTAATGAGATCTGGGTTAAGAAGAAATAGATTGATTTGAGGTTCTAAGTTTGACTTACCAGGAAAATGAGAAGACTGATTTCTTATTGTTTTGTGGCAGTCCTTAGCTGGGCACCTTGGACTTCTAGAGAGTTCTGTGGTAGACTTCTGAGAGTCCTTGAAGCCCTTGACACTATTAGCAAATGTATGCATGGATCATCATACATCTGTTTTCTTTGGGGGAGGCTTCATAGTTGTCAATGAGTTTTCGGTGTTCTGGGTCTTTAAGCTTGTTAAATACTACAGTTCTATTCAAGAGTATAGTAATAACTAAATAACCTCTTTGTGAGAAGTATCATTCTTCAAAAATATTGACTGATGTGGCATCTCACAGTATCTTTAGCAACTGTTGAGACGAGATCATGGCAAATAGAATATAATACTGAAGACCAAGAGCTTTGCCACCTTTTTACTGTGTAACTTTAATGAACTTTCCTAAGATGTTTCTTTAAATGTTAAATGGGACAATGATAATACACGCCTCACAGAGTTACTTTGCAGGTTACATGAAATCCTGTTTATAATGTTTTTAGTATTCAGTATTATCTATTATTATTTTTATTATTATTCTCACTCATTTTAATACATATCAAACATCCCTTGGAGTGCCAACACTGTCCTAGATGCTGCCTTGCTTTACCTCATCTCATTTAATCCCCCAAATAAATTTGATAAATATCAATTTTTATATGCACATTACAGATGAGGTAGAGACAGGTGAATGCTTGCCCGTGGTTACACAGCTAATACATGGCAGAGCCAACCTTGTGAAAGTCAGAAAACAGGTGTAATGTAGGCAAGCATGAGGGAGAGCACAGAACAGAGCAAGTGTCCATGATACAATGAGCAGCATGAGCTATAGAGAGGCAGTGCCCAGGAGATAACACCTTCCACAGGACATGAAGTATGTTCTTACTGGGCTAGAAATCGGTCCCAGCTTTGGCCAGCTTTGGATCTCCAAACAGGTGAATGTGAGCTATATGGGTGAAAGTGATCTCAGGGTAAATGAAGCTGAATATGAGAATAGAAATGTCATGACTAACTGCAGTAATGATTACAAAATGTTCACTTACTTTAACCTTTTGGACACTGATACCAATTGGAATCTTGACTTTACATTAAACAGTGTCCACATATGTCTTGTATGTGACAGAAGGCATTTTTAGTTCAGTCCTTGAGGTTAACGGAGTATTTCATACATAGACACACACAGACACAGACACATAGATACACACACACACACACACACACACACACACACAAATATACTTCAGGTGATTGGTTAGAAAGTGACCAGAAACTGCCATGTACTTATACAATAATCTAGGCCCACTACTGTCCAAGAGTGGGATTTCAAATGTTGAGGATAGGGACCCCAAGGGAGACCCATCCAAGGCTTTGTGTCAATAACCAAGAGTGCTGGGTGTAAAGGGTGAGGAAGGGACAACACCAATCCACACTAGGGCCTGCAGACCAGGAGTGGATCCATCTTAAAATGGAAATGCTAATTTTTTTTCCTTCATTTTCTGCACCTGTTACCTATGTTAAACCGCTTCAAGCCCAGTGCTCCTGCCTGGCAGTAACTGTTGGCTTTTAAGCAAATAGATAATGTTTACATCTGCTGAAATATTCATTTCATGATTACTTAATTGTTAATTGTCTATCCAGTCTTTTTGCTGCTTCTTCTTTTTTTTTTCTTTAGATGCATCTTTTGACAATTTTAGATGAGGGTCAAGGAAAGGGGAAATGAACCACATCTAAAATAAATATTAAGACTCACAAAATTTGGAAGAGGTACATAATGAATGCTGTATCTATATTGATCGAGATTATGACTTCAAATTATATTTTGATGAGAAGGCAACGTGGGTTAGCACATTAACTTTGATTTGGAATGGACCTGAATTTGAATCCCAGCTCTGTGTCCTATCTTGAACCCGAGCCGGGAAATCCTCCTCCTCTGTCCTCCACTTTCTTAATTAATGGGAATACTAACTTTCTCAGGTTTTTGTGAAGATTAAAAACTATAATCTATATTAAGTGTCTAACACATGGAAGTGCTACTTCACACCTGGCTATTCGTGGCTCCAGTAATTATGGCTAATTAGAAATTGGCTGTAGATTATACTTTTATTAAATGGTTGAATGAGTTTCTATTGCTGTAGGTTTCATTGGGCTATATTACAGGTAGGACTGTAGCTTAAATGACTCTCCACTGATAATTAGGCGTTATTAAAAGTTGTAATAAGTCTTGCAGTATTCTTGTCATTATCCTAAAACTGTTATACTAAAAATAGCCTTTTTTTAGGTGAAGCAGAACATTTAGTTTCCACCTTTTAGATGCCTATCCTCCATTTAGTTGTCAAAAAGAATGTGGTAATAAAAACAGAAAAAAAAATGAAGACTTCAAACCCATCATGTTGCCTATTATCTTTCTTAGCTGGAACTGAAAAGAAAGAAGCTGATTTTAAATCACTATCGGTAGATTTTAATGCCCATGTTGTACCCCATACTCAGGGCTCTGAATAAGTTAATATTCTCCAAAAAGTATATAATATTTTACCAAGATATAATTCAGGCCCGGTAAATTTCTGACATATCATGTTCATTGTTTTCAAGAATTATAATTAAAAAGACTGCTGAATATTTGGCAACTGAAACAATGATCTAATTGGACTGACTGCTCAAGCTAATTTCTAGCTCCTGGTATGGGCCTACCTATTAGTTAAGCAAGGATTCCATCCTTGACCAGCCTTGTCTGTATCCAAACTGGACAGCACAGGGGCAAATGCCCATCAGTTCACAGACTGAGCTCCTCAGGCAGGACTTGCTCTGGAATCTCACTGATGTAAGACATATACAGAACTTCCTGTTTTTTTCTTTCATGAAGTTTCCAACCTGGTTTTAAAAGGCACATCGATGCTTCTGGCATCTGTAAAGTCGGTAAGTACTAGCTTTTCTTTTTGCTTCCTTTTTAGTGAAATGGTAAAGTGAGGCTCAGTGTTCTGTTAGCTTGGAATCACAGATCAGCCTGAGAGACTCTTTGAGAGTCTCTGGTTAAGGTCTTCACGTCAGGCAAAGTGAGGTTGGAAGACTTGAGTGGAAGCTCGGGTCCTAACTTCGGGCCCTGCATTGGAAGAAGTGGCCAGCAATTTGTTTCCTCCTATAATTTTTATCTTTAGTTTCCTTTCTCTGTTTTACCCCTTTCACAGGACCTGTTGGGAAGACATTAGGTGTGTCCATAAAGTGAAGGAAGTCACATCAGCTGTGACAATAGATGGGAAGAACAATAGATTATTAATGCCTCTCTGTACTTCAGTAGCCAACAGTCTTCTCCAAGGGCTGTTGGTTCCTGCTCCCTTTCCACAGGATTTTGGATGTATGCCAGGAGCCATCTTTGATGGTGTGAAAAACAGTGTATGTGGTTGCTGGAGGGAAACTTTACATTTCTAGGGAAGGAGCCAAGTAATTGACAACTTAGAACTCTCGCCCTGTTTCATTAGATAATTACAACTTCAAAAAATATAATATTTTCTTCCCCCTTCTCACCAACCATTTATCTGGGAAGCAAGTTATTAGCAACCTCAGAACTCGGGGAGCTCAGGGAAAATGGTATTATATATGAGAAAATGCAATTGGGATAATGAAAACAAAAGATTTCACATTATATTCTCTTCCAAGTCATCCATTTTATAGAAAACATTTTGGTAGCATAACGGTGCACGGTTTTTCAAGACTTTTCCTCTTCATTTTTTTTTTTTAACAGATTTAAAGTCGAACAAAAATTAGACTTCAAAGAAGCTTTGTATTCTTTGAATATAACTGAGATATTTAGTGGTGGCTGTGACCTTTCTGGAATAACAGGTAGTATGATAAGTATGTCTTATGTTATTAGGTTAATATGTTTTCCTAGTAAATCTGTTAACTGACTGATCTGAAAGAGCATTCGGGCTCAGAAAATACATGCATGATAACTAAATGTCATAGTCATGTTGAGCCGTCTGTAAACAAGCACTTTATTTTGCATTTAAGTCATTTTCCTTAATGAAAGTCAGAAAGCATTTTGGAATGTTAGCTAAGCCTTCTAACCATGCTTGTAATAAAACTATGTAGGTAAAGTATTACAGGGGCTTTTATTTCAGCCCTGTTTGGATTTCCTGATCAGAATAATGGAAATTACAACGTTGAGTCTCTCATCTAAGCAGAGCTAATAAAACTCTTATAAACCGATTTGCAAATGTTAATTTGGTAATATTGGAGCCCATGAAATAGGCATCCACAAGCTGCTGGGTGATGAACGTAACCTAGAAATTGTAATGAATCTGAAGCTTGCAGTTTCAGCTTAAGACTAACCACACATCCCCGGAGATGGAGCTTTTGTGCTAACTCACACCTGGGAAACTGCACATGGCTAAGATGCTCACTCACACAACAAAGCCCAAGACACTCTTATTTTTTCTTGTCCCGGCAGTACCTGCTAGTTCAAAAATTACCAGCTAAAAAGAAAAAAAAATGGACAAAGAGGGCTGATGTGTCCCCATTTTCTTACCTGCTTTTAAATTCAGTCTTCTGTTTTTAAATTCAGTCTTCTGTTTTATAAAAAGGGGCCTAACCTTACAAGCTTGTCTGTCTGATGGAGTTTTGGATCATCACATGGAAATATTGTGTATTCCTATGTAAATTTCTGGGCTTTGGAGAAGTATTCATTAATCTATTCACTCATCAATTATGTGGGTAAATGAACAGAATGAGTGAGCTTTCCTGGTGGAGGAGGTGGGTGGGGTACTCTGGTGACAGATGTTCATTATTACCTTCACACATGATTTAGCTACTTGTTCTCACACTGACAGATAGATCTGACTTCTCTGACAATTTCATCAGCATCAGGAATGAGGCAGTGAACGTTAAATACTGCAACACGATGCTATCTAAGTGTGCCCTGGAACACAGCCACCTTGCCAACCTAAAATAAACCAAGCCATTTGTCAAGCACCTCTTCCTGTTAAACTTCTTTCTGGCCTTCAGAAGCTCACTTGCTACACCTCAGACATTTAAAACAGCCACTCACCCTGCAAATCCCCAGCAATTTGTGACTTCTATAAAATTTCCTTTCATAGGCAGATTTATCACAAAAATACCTCCAAAATGCTATATAAAAGAATTTGTGCAAGAGGATAACCTTAAGTAGAGAAAAACAAATATCCAACACTTTCTGCTCTTTCTCTCCTGAGTTGCCTATTTGAGTTGCTTTAACTGCTTTGGTTCTGTCTTACTGCCTGAAATAAAATAGCCACTGGCCCTACATCTGGACATTAAGAGAACACTACATTCCCTGCTATCCCTACATATCATTTGCACAATAAACATTCACTAAAAGCTACTGTGAATCAGTCCAACACCAGTGCCTTGGGATATTTACACAAGAGCTACTATCCTATACTCATATAATTCACAAGCTTTGGATGAAATGTTTTCAGACAGTTACTTTGGAAACCTTGAGATGAATGTTTGACTTCACACTGTTATTACTTCTTGTGTTACCTTTAGTAAAATATTTAACCTTTCTGAGCCTCAGCTTTATAATTTGTTAAATGAGATAATAAATCCCGGTGGAGGAAAAAAAAAAGAAAGAATGGATGTAAATCTCCTCGTTCAACATCTGACACAGAGTAGATGCTCAATAAATGTTAAATACAAAAAAAAAAGTGGGGTAATGGCACATTAATATTTATTTGGATGTTTTCTAGCAAAGCTGTAAAAGGGTTCTCATCCTCTTAATTTGACAAAGACATAGTTGGAATTATCATAGAAAAGGAAAAAAAATATTACAAACCTGAGAAATCAGTGAGTTTATAGAGTCCAGATTCCTTATTTGTCTATTATCTGTCAGGTCCCGTTCTTTTCCCAAGATCAGGCCTACTTTGTGATAAGACAGGATACATGAGTCCAGAGGCCCAGTCTAATAGCCATGGAGTCACTTGATCTGGTACCAGTGCTAAAGTGGGTGAAATTCTCCACTCCATCCCAACATGCTTTTTGTTCTTCACTCTTGCCTTGGTATGGCGCCTTAGGTCCTCTACTCTGGGTGCCATATGTGAATCTTACCTTATTTTAAGTAGTCCTTAGGAAAGAACACGCTTATTTGCCTGACCTTTTAATAGACCATTCTCTTGCGTTTCAAGATATGCATGCCCCCTCTTTTCCATCTTATGTGTCTCTGTCACTGGACATGTTCATATCCTTTGATTTATTTGTTTGATAAGTATTTATTGTCTACCAATGACATGCCAGGCAGTTTTCTAGGGATGCATGAAATGGACAGAGTTCCTCTTCTAGTGAAGTCTACATCTACTGATGAATAATTAACAAGTAATTAGTTAATTAAATAGTGAGGTGATGGATGCTGTGAATTAACTAAAATACCATCATGGAAGAAAAGGTGATTAGGTCAGATAAAAGCAGACTTAGGGTGGGAAGGGAATACTGGATTGGGAAGTACACTTTGGGGGGACCTGAAGATCAAGGGCCAGTCAAGGAAAATTCTGGAGAAGGGGGTATTAGGCAGGAGAGTTAGGGCTAACGCCTTGATACCTGACCTTGAGCTGGAGCTACTGGCTGAGGAGAGGAGGGTAGCAGAGGTAATCAGGGTCCCAGATGAAACATCGCAAGCGATTTGGAGTTTATTTTTAGGAAGCCATTTTTTATGCAAATTTCCCTTTGATGACTTCTATATCTTACCTGTGGGGCTCTGCCTTTCCGTAAGCTGTCAGAGCTGGTTACCGTTAGTAAGGTATTTCTTACTGAATCCTTCTAAATCTGGTGGTTTGGGTGGAGTCTGCGTGATCACATCAGCTTTCTCTCCCAAGAGAGATAAAGCTCTCTTTTCTCCTTTCTCTTCAAGATTCCAGGCCCATGGTTCTTCCTTTACCTTCTGGCCACAACTGAACCCATGACCATGTTTCCGCTGTCTCTCTGGGGGACACTGTCGGATCTAAGTGGTCCTGACACAGCAGGAATGGCTGATGGCTTCTGAACTCGTGGCTTCACTTCCCCATTCTCAAGGAGACTATCCCCGCAGGTCACAAGATCAGAAACGCTTCACACACACATCAGTTCCACCAAGGGGAGATGAGGGGCATGTTCTCTCAGCTTGTATCCACACCGGAACAGAATGTTGTAAGACACTATCTTACACTGAGAAATTTGACAGGTTTTAAAGCATAGCTCTGAAGTGATTTTGTAACAGATGACACAAAAGCTCTTTAGACTTTCATAGCCTCACCAGTCTTGAAAGAAAGTAAATTTTGTTTTAAAGTCAGATCAAAACTGAATACAGAATTTGAAAGGCAAGTTGGCTTTGAGGTTGAATACATAGGGTGGGATTAATTTAAATCTGAAAAGCCTTTTTCATCTTGTCTGTAGACCATAGCTAAGGGGGCAAAACCTTCTGTCCATACAAATATTTCACTTAGTGGGATACCTGATTTGAGGCTTATCCTCTTCTGTCTTTTCTTTTGTATCTGGGCTAAATTTGATCTCTCTCTATGGGTCTCTGTATCATTTTTGCAAGAGCCGAACCTAAGCCACCGTCATCTCTAGCAAATTAAGTAACTTGGAGTAAGTTTTTTTTTTCCTATTCTTTGTTCACTTGAAAATGTTAATTAACATGGGACCCAATAAGTAATGGCTCTGACATTTTAATCCTTAAATACACTTTTCTATTTTCCAACAGATTCAGCTGAGGTATTTGTTTCCCAAGTCATGCAACACGTTTTTTTTGAGATAAATGAAGATGGGAGCGAAGCTGCGGCATCAACCGGTAGGACAAATGGTTTTGTCGCGAGAAAAGACTTGGGGGAGAATTCGCGACATTAGAGCACTGGCGTTTCTGCATACCCAGATCTCCTGTTTCCCTCCTGCTGTCTAGTATATTATAGGAAGAAAAGAGAAATTGGCTATTTTTGCATCTCTGCAGCCACAGCTTAATAAAAAAGGGAAGGGAAGGGATTTGGTTAGGAGATGAGGCCCATCTACTGATATTTGCTTATTTGTAAATGGGATTTTACCTGCCAATTAGGAGATAGGACCTGTGGAGGAAACTGTAGGCTGGCTCAAACAAGAAATTCTTATTGTCCAGGAATGCTTACTTTTAAGGGACTGAATTAATTTCATCCTTCTATTACACCAGGCAAGTCCCTACTTTTCTAATATGGTGTTTGTCATACCTCCCAAAATAATTAAAGTAGCATCTCTGGAGATGCAGTCCAGACTCTGACATTTTCTTATGTTTCCCTAAGTGGTTTAAATGTGCATCTAAGGTTGAGAACCATTGCTTAACAGTGGCTTCCAGCCACCTGTTACTCCAAGTGTAGTGCATGGACCAGCAACATCAGCATCACTTGGAACTTATTAGAGATGCAGACCCTGAGGCCCAACCCCAGACCTACTTAATCAAAATCTTTGTTTTCCAAGGTCCCTAGGTGACGTGTGTACACTTAACAATTTGAGAACCACTCCTTTTGACGGATTTCCTTGAATTAATGGTATTTTGAATAATATCTTAGGCTGCACACAAGTAATACTCAAAAATCATTGGAGGGAATTTCATTAGAAATGCAAAAGCCACTTTCATGAATGTCTCATAATTCCTGTTTTAATTCCTTAGACTACTCTGATTGTAGTCAATATGTCAAAGACATGCACCCTTTACACCGTGTTACTGATAAATTTCTGTAAATTTACATCCATGTCGTTCATTTCTTGGTTAATTTGTAATGCTAGGTAGTGCCAATGGATTTTGATATCTGGGTGGGTCACACCAGACTCCCACTACCATTCTGTCCTCTCCTGAAGGACTTTGCATTACTGTGCTCAAGGAACGTAGATTGGAAGAGATGGGTTATTTCAATATAGGAGAAATAAATAAGTTGCATTGGATGAAGTTGTTGGCCTATGTAGACAAATTTTCCAGCTGTTTTGACGTAAGAGTCTTTACAGATCATCGCCTGATCCTCTCACTGTATTGGTGAAGAAACAGGCCCACAACGTGAACTGGTTTGCCAACGGTCATACTATTAATTGACAGCAGAGTATGAACTCTAATCACGTTCCCTGACTTCAAGTTCAGCACTCTTTCTACTATCACCCACGGCTTCTAATGTTTAGAGTTCTCGAAGAGGCCATAACGATCACTCGGGGATCAGCAGGCCCCCTGGTGTATTACACATCAGAATAGGTTTAAGTGTGAGCATTTTGACTTTCAGGCATCTGCTCAGTGGATGCTCAAGAACAAAAAAAGCTCAAGCACTCACCCAAATGAGAACGAGAGTGACACTGACTATGCTTTTTTTGTATTCTATCATCAATTCAGACATAATTTGCCTGAATACTTAATTACCTGTATTTGCTGGTAATTTGGGCATCATAGCCCTGATATTTCAGGTAGGAGAGTGCCTTGCATTTTATATTTTGCACTTAATTCTGAAGGGCATCAGAATCAGCCATTTTGTCAGAAGAGTTGTTTTGAGCTGAAGAAAATTGAGAAACAGCACATAAAAAAGAGCTCTCTACTCTCCCCAGATCTGCCTAAAAGCAGGACATGCATTTCCTTGTGAAGGTGTCTCTCTTCTCTCCCATGATGCGAGAAGGAGAACAACCTTTACCACAGGACCTGAAAACTGGCACTGAAATGAGTCTGCATAACAAACCTTACTGAATAACCCTCTCATACCATTGATTTCCCCTATGTATTTACCTTCCCACAAGTTATTGCCCCGGACACATGCCCCCCTCCTTTTTTTTTCTTTTTTGTCTAGTCACTTCTCCACAGTTTGTTAAACAGGTAGATTAGCTCTCAAACCTAACATTTTTGGGAATATTTACTTCTTTTCCGTGAAGCTTCTCTGGGGATATGAAATGAACCATTTTTTCTGTTAATGTCTTTTGTCAGTTTAATTTGCATACCCCAGTCACAGTGTAGAGGACACATTTTTTTCCTTCTCTACCATTATTTTCCAATTCTGATCACTCATGTGGTATTTTTTTAATGACTTTTTCATGACTCAGAAAATTGTGTGAAATCATTGCGGTATTGGTAAAGAACACATCTGAATTGAGTGTAGACACAGGGAAAAAAATCCAACCATTTAAATTTACCCACTCTAAATGTTGGCAAATGCTATAATGGAGCCGCTTGATATACATTATTATAGTAAATAATAATTAAAGGCAGCAAATCTCTGTTTCTAATCATGTAATAAAAATCCCATACTCATTCACAGTACAAAGCCTAAAAGCTCTGAGCCCACAGAATGATTTTGGAAAAGTTAAAAAAAGAATAAATTTGAATGCAGATGTAATTACCACAAGCCTGAACAACAAAAATAAAGTACAGACATATCTGGATAGGAATTAAGAGTTAAAACATTATAAGAATAAATCATATAATGTAAATAAAAAGTGAGTGGAAAATTACTGTTTAAAAGAAGAAAATTTTCAGCTGCTTTCACTAAATTGAATCAAGAATCTGGCTTTCTTCTTCATTGAACATAAATGTGAAGTGAGAATAATTCCATGAATAATCCAATATTTGTTCTTCTGCTCTTTGATTTTTTCTCAAAAAAAATTTATTTTTTAATGTGAACATCTAAATAACTGTTGTCTCTGTTTCATAGGCATGAACATCCCTGTGATCATGAGTCTGGCTCAAAACCAATTTACAGCAAATCGTCCATTTCTGTTTATTGTGAAGAATAGCCCAACAGGTATCTTTTTGAGAATTCTCTGGGGCAACTGCTTATGTTAAACAGACCCAGTTCTAGCTGCTGTTTAGTTTTTATTTTAAGTTTATTTATTTATTTTGAGAGAGGGAGAGAGAATGTGCCCGAGACAGGGAAGGGCAGAGAGAGAGGGAGAGAGACAATCAGCACAGAGCCTGAACTGTGAGATCATGCATGACTTGGGCCAAAATTAAGTCGAGTAAAGTGCTTAACTGACTGAGCCACCCAGGTGCCCCTAGCTGTTATTTGTAATCTATATATCTGAAATCATTTATTCCTTCAATTTATTAAGTTTATTGCAATTTTCAAATTTATTCCTTCAGTGGCTATTTGTGGAGTGCCTCTTTTATACCAGGTATTGTATTTTAAAGGTGACAGGGGCCTAAAAGTGGTAGTAATAGCCGCCAACACAGCTATTAAATATGGTAGCCATTTTAAATCCCCATCTCTAAAGCTAACACCATTCCAGTAGCTTAGATATTTGACAAATAACAACACAGAAGCTCAGAGAGAGGTTATATAATTTGTCTAAGGTCATATAGTTGGAACACAGCAGAGGGGAAATAGCACCTGTTTGTCTCAGAAGGTAACTCTCTGTGATGTTGCAATAGGAGTAGAAATTGGGAGTTGCACAGTTGCGAAGGTTTCAAAGGTAGATTCCCAAAGAAGTGACTAGCTATGGGCTCTGAGTGGGAGGGAGAGGTCACATATATGCAAATATATGCAAATATATACAAATCTCCAATGTGGGCTCTTGGTGAAAGATGATGCAGTTATAGTTACAAAAGGTAGAGGTGGTAGTGGATTGGATTGCATTTGACACAATGACAGCAGGTGGAGTGTTTGGCCAAGGGCTCTGCACACAATGTCAGTATCCCTAGAGACTGACAGTGTGAACGTGGGTGTCAGAGTGGCCTCAAGTCCCAGCTCTGTTAACTAATAGTTGTAAGACAAGTCAGTTAAACCTCCTAAGCCATATTTTCTTCACCTCCAATTTAAACAGAATATTAGTACTCATCTAGAGTTAAGTAAAAGAATATATGAAGCCTGTAACACTATGCCTGACACATAGTGTTCATTATGAATAAATCAACAAATATAAATGAGTGAATGACTGAATACATGAAAGAAGGAAGGAAAATGGAAAAGTTGCTTTTTATAAATTGTTATATGGAAAAGAGACGTAGTTAATTTCAGATCTGAATCTGTTAGATTAGCTCATGATGGTGCTCATACTATCGACCCCCTAAAGGATATACTAGTGTCTTTTTTTAGGCTCCATGAAACCAATGCTGAGTGACCCTTTCGAAAGTTATATCTTGGAAACAGTGAGGCAGTTTTAGATTTGCTGAGATTACATTAACACAACTTCAATTCCAGTGGGTGGGTCAATGTTAAAAGATATTCTGAGAATGTCATTTGATCTATACATCTTTAACCTTTGGATAACTCTAATTTCTTACAATTAGTATGTAATTGTTAAGTACGGAGAACAGAAAGAAATGGAGCTGCATTGGACATCAGTGCATAAGGAAATAATTTAGAATAATGATGTTTGACTCTCAGTTTTCTAAGTTGAAGAACAAAGGCCATGTAATTGCTATCTGTTAAGCAGCAATGAAAATTCAAAACCCCAAATAATCCATTTATTTATTTATTTGTGATAATGCTTAACCATCAGACCTTAATGACAATTTCTACTGTTTCGTGATCTTTATTGTAATGAGACTTTCTAAACTAGGGTTACTCCCTTAAAGTATTGTTTAAAATGAATAGCAACTCATTCATCGGAGGCTGTAAATTGTTGCCATATAAAATGTAGATTGGGCTATTATGTTAAGACAATATACATTCAGTGATTTATTTATTTTCCTCTCACAAATGAACTGAGGAAATCATTGAGGTTGATAAAAATAGTGCCTTAGCATAGCATAGTAAGCTACTCAGTGGCTTAACACTTTATATAAAATATATTCATTTGATGATTTCTGAAGTATGAGGGATGGATGATTTTAGACTTAGTGCAAATCAATTTTTATCTAGATTTAATATTTTCTTTCATTCAAACAGTCCTCTTGTGCAAAATACAAACATTATTTGTATTTTTCTATCATGTTCGTCTTATATTTCAACATATTCACCCGAAGCTCCTATTAAGCCAAACTTGCAGGGAAACGAAGAACACTTTTTCTTCTTTTAGGCTGAGGGTGTAGGCCAGTGTTAGAGACTTTCAGAAGAAAATTGTGAAAAATGCTACACGAATGTGCCATTTCTTAGAGAGTGAATGATGATTCTGAAACTGACAGTACTCCACACACAATAAAAAAATATATATATACATACATATATATATACATATATATATATATAGTGTGTTTAAAATTCTTTCAGGTTTTGTGTTTGAAGAAGCAGACTGAAGGATATCTATTAAGAAATCCTTCTTCTGGCTTTGGTTATGCTATCGTACTTAGTATTGTATTAGGTGGTAAAAGTTGTTTCTATCTGATGGATATGTATGAATATATTGATTAAATATGGGGGACACCTCTTTTTTTTTTTTTTAAATTTTTTTTTTTTTTTTTTAATGTTTATTTTTAAGACAGAGAGAGACAGAGCATGAACGGGGGAGGGGCAGAGAGAGAGGGGGACACAGAATCGGAAGCAGGCTCCAGGCTCCGAGCCATCAGCCCAGAGCCCGACGCGGGGCTCGAACTCACGGGCCGCGAGATCGTGACCTGAGCTGAAGTCGGACACTCAACCGACTGAGCCACCCAGGCGGGGGGACACCTCTTTGAGAAGGGGGACTGTAGAGAAAAATGGAAACAATAATTTCTGTTTCAGCCTACCTCTAGATCCATTCCTGTTATGTCCAGGAAGAGTTTGCTAATCCATCCAGTTTAGTGGAGAGTAGATAGGTGACTGCATATGGACTCCATTCAAACTGTGGTTCTCCGTGGTCAAAGAAACAGATCGAAAAGGCTAGGACAAATGGCTTTTATGTAATGTCTTCTGCTTCTGAGCATTTAAAATTTTAAACAATTGTCTTCAATTATGAGGTTAGTTTCCATAAAAGTGACTTTAAAAATATCTAAACAATTCCAATAAGCATTTTAATGCTGTAGAGTTATAAAGATACATTCAGTGATTTATTTATTTTCCTCTCACAGATGAACTGAGGAAATCATTGAGGTTGATTCCTATTGTCACAAAATCCTGGGAAATTTATTTATGTATCTCCATCTGTTTGAAAAACAGGAGTATTTGTTTTCTTTTTATTGGAGTTATTTTGAGATTTTTGAGGCAAAGTATTATTGATTATAATCATAAAAAGAAAAAATCTGCTGGAGATTATGTCTATTTCCATGTTACTGGCTCTTCTAAGAGTGACTGTCTTTGGACTGAACACTAGAGTTAATGAAAACTCTCTATTATTTCAAATACATTTCAGTATAATTTTCATTAGCTTTAAACTTATGTAAAATTTATTTTATCACTTTTGAAATTCACATTTATTTGTTTTCTTCTCTCTCTCTCTCTCTCTCTCTCTATATATATATATATATATGTAATTTATTTTCAAGTCAGCTAACATACAGTATATATAGAGTGTGCTCTCGGTTTTGGTGGTAGAGTCTCGTGATTCATCACTTACATATAACACCCAGTGCTCATCCCAACAAGTGCCCTCCTCAATGCCCATCACCCATTCCCCCCCCTCCTCCCCCCATCAACCCTCAGTTTGTTCTCAGTATCCAAGAGTCTCTTATGGTTTGCCTCCCTCTCTGTTTGAAACTATTTTTCCCCTTCCCTTCCCCCATGGCCTTCTTTCAAATTTCTCAAGTTCCACATATGAGTGAAAACATGATCTTTGTCTTTCTCTGACTTATTTCACTTAGCATAATACCCTTCAGTTCCATCCACATTCTTGCAAATGGCAGGATTTCATTTTTTCTCATTGCCAAGTAGTATTCCATTGTATATATAAACCACATCTTCTTTATCCATTCATCAGTTGATGGGCATTTGGGCTCTTTCCATAATTTGGCTATTGTTGAAAATACTGCTATAAACATTGGGGTACATGTGCCCCTGTGCATCAGCACACCTGTTTGGATAAATTCCTAGTAGTGCTACTGCTGGATCATAGGGTAGTTCTATTACATATGTCTGTAAGGAACGTAAAAGTCAAGGCAACGCTTGGCACTGATCCATTCAAGCCATTTATCTTACCCTAGTTTAAAAGAAAGGTGAATGGGTTTTTGATACATCCTGTATTTCTACTTTGTCCTCTAGTTCTTAGTTCCCTTTCACCTGCAAACACAGAACAGCTGGATTCAGGTGTTTACGTGTGTACTGTGTACAATATCACCCCAGTGAGGATTTGAAAGCACTAGACAATAGAAAATATTGTCTTTTGCAGTAAGCTTTGATTCTGAGCTGAAGGAAGACATCTGAGAAGCTGCACTCTTAACCTTAAAGACTTATGTTACATGTATAAAAAGATGACTGCAAATGCCTTAAATTAAAAACTCCACCATGCTCATCACCATTTCATTATATTATGTTTGCCTGAGTCTCTATATTTAGAAGAATACCTCTCTGCCACTTTATTTTTGCCTTCCTGTATGAAAAACAGGACTAATGCATTTTCCATGACAAGCTGTTGTCGGTGTTAATTTACTTCATAAATTACCAGAAAAAGATTAATACTTATATAATTACATATTTTAGAAAAAGGAGAGGGTTTCGCTGTTCGACATGGTCTATTTATCTTATAGATAAATAAAATATTAAATGATTTGTTAAAATATTCAGAAAGACTAATTATTATCAACTTTTTTCTCCAGTAGTTCCTAGGTTTTTTTTTTTTTTTCTTTTCCTAGACTCAATTTTATTTATGGGAAAGGTGACAAATCCTGACACCCAAAAGATGAAGGCAAGAGATTTGGATTCACTGTGAATGAAAAACACAGCCTCAGAATATAAGATGATTCCTGAAAAATAGTTGATCAGCAAAATAGCATCATCTTGCAAATACTTCCTACACATCTTTTTCTGTTTTAACTGTATCTGTATTAATCTGTACTAATACAGACATGTACTAATGAATAAGGGAAATTATTAATAAATGAAATTGTGCATTTAATGTTTCTGGTCTTTATGTTTTATAAAGTCTATATGAATCAAAAGTGGAGAACTTACATAAAATGTTAGTGTGTTAGAACAATCTCATCAAATTTCTATCTTAGATATCAAAGTCTCTGTATTCCTCAAAAACTGACCATATGACCTCCAGGCACAGCAGCGTTATCCAGACCATGTAGAAGTTAAGGTCAAGAGAGAGAGTGGGCCTGGTGTGTGTCTCTCCAGGTGCCATTTAAGGTACAGAGATCTAGTATCTATGAATGTAGATGCACTTTAAGTATTTTGCTAATCTTAATCTTGTTTTTTTTTTCAGTTTTTATTTTAATTCCAGTTAACATACAGAGTTATATTAGTTTCAGGTGTTCAAATAGTGATTCAACAACTCCATACATCACCCAGTGCTGGTCATGACAAATCCACCCCTTAATCCCCATTACCTATTTTACTCATCACCTCACTCACCTCCCTTCTGGTCACTATCAGTTTGTTCTCTGTAGTTAAGGTCTATTTCTTGGTTTGTCTCTCTCTCTCTCTTTATCTGTCTCTCTCTTCCTCTCTTTTAATGAATGGATAAAGATGTGAGATATATCTATACATAGATAGATAGATAGATAGATATAGATATAGATAGTGGAGGAATATTATTCAGCCATAAAAAGAATGAAATCTTGCCATTTGCAATGACATGGATGGATCTAGAGAGTATAATGCCAGGTGAAACGCGTCAGTCAGAGAAAGACAAATACCATATGATTTCACTCACATGTGGAATTTAAGAAACAAATGAGCAAAGAGAAAAATCTTAATTGTAAGTCCATGTATTACATTTACTATTTGACATTGTTTCAATACCTTTTGGGGTATATCATTTTTTTTTTCTTCTGATTTATGCTTTAAACATGTATAAGAATGTAAAATAATGAGAACTTTTATAAAATTTTCCTATGCATGAAAGTGGCAGCTAAATTAGTGTGATTTAGGGAAGCTGATCTTCCAAGATTTTGTAACACTGAATGACAGATGTATTAGGGCCAAGACTGTAATCTATAAAGATTAAATGCAGAACCCTTTCTCTGCCTACTCTCAAATGTCAGATCCAAATATTCAAAAGAATGCTACATTCCAATGATTTACTAGAACACGTTTCATTGTTTTTCCATTTTGACGTTAATACTGTAAAGTGTCCTTCTGTTTGTTTGTCTAGGCAGCTCTTGGTAGAGAATTTAATGATAATGGCAACCCATTGTTGAGCCTAATCACCTGTTAGGCACTGAAATAGGTATTTTATCTACATTATGTTAAACATACTAAAAACCCTGTGTAATAATGTTACCCATCTTCCAGATGAGAAAACTGAGGCTCCAAGCCAGCATATAAATTAGTCACAGAAATAAAGCAAATAAATATGGTGGCCTTTAAAGTATTTCCAAGTTTAAAGACAAGAATATCTGAACTAGAAGCTTGTGACCATAATCACTGAGTCATATTCCCTTCTACATAAGTCCTTCCAAGTAGTATAGATCTTCCCCCTAAAACATTGTGCTGACTAGTCTCTGAAGTCTAGGTTTCTATCTACAGAAGAATCTAGAACAATACTCAAGACATTATGAAGCCAACTTTATAATTAATTATGATTGCGTAAAACTATAACATAATTGCAAGCAATGTTCCTTTTTCTAGACTGTCAACTTGAGCTTACTTAACCTATAGCACAGTAATTGCTAATCTATATGTTACTGATATGCCACAAATTTGTTGCTCATCACGGAGCTGGTTTAAAAATACGCTTCCTCGATTAAGGAAGAAGAGAGTAATAAGCTGTTAGAGGACAGTGGTTGTCTTCAGGTCTGTCCACATTCCTGTTTCCTTTGGATTGTGTGAGCCTTAGGATCCTCTTCCATGTGTAACATGTCAGGTTGCTCTGGAGATTGATCTGTTCTTTCCAGAACTATTAACTGAGCTTCCACCCTGTTCCAGGCACTGCTCTGGGTACCAGGGATATACCAGTGAACAAATCTAACGGGGTCTCTGCCTTCATGGAGCTGACATTTTACTGATGGCAGAAAACAATAACCAGTGAACAAATAAAACAGGGTAAGGAAATAAGAAGGGTTTTATAAATGAGACTATGTAATAAGTTGACTGCCCAAGTTTTAAGTTAAGTAGATATTTTCATAATATGTTTCTAATGTATTTGCTTTTCTTGAATAAGATCTGCCAAATATCTGCCTCAGGTTCCCTCCTATAGAGCCTGATTTTGCACTGTCAAATGTTTTTCTTCCCTGATTTCATGCTCTGCATCTGGTAGGTGGTACTTGGGTTTCAAAAGGAGAGCATTTAAGCTCCTTATAGAAGAGGGAATAGCTTTCTGGTGTGGATTCAAGCTGAAAATCCCCTCTTTCCTCACTTCCAGGTTCAAGAAACAGTTGCCATAGCACTTTCAAGATTAAAACCTGTAATCTTTACCTTCAGGGAAACTAACTCAGGAGTTATTATAGGTCCATATCACAAAGGTTAGAAGTTTCTGGAACATATTTATAAAATATAAATATATATATATTAAATAACATAAGTATGAAATCATTTTCTTTGCCAAGCTATATACAATCTTTATGATTCACAACAGTCCATAATCTATGTGGGATATAAATATTGTCAAATAAATACCCCTTGAAAAAGTCTAATGCATCATGTACATATCACATATACATTTTTTTTCCTCCTTGAGGAAAAATGGCCATAGTAGTATTTGGGGGGAGCTTTGGAATTGGGTTTCTTGACTTCACATAGTTATAATTCATGGTATATTTTAGGGTGAAGAGTATGCTATATCGGGCAGTGGGACCTAGGGGTCAAAGACCTGAGATTTCTGTTTTGGGGTGAGATTTATAGAATTTCATAAATTGCATAATAATGATCTGGAAAACTTGAAATACACAGAGAAAAATTAGGCAGATTTCATTAGAAGTCAGTGATTTGGACTTCTGGAAATAAGGTATTTTCTCACTGGATAGCCTCAGACCATTGAGATACACCCAGTGAGTGTGTGGCTGACCCCTGAGCTGGGGATCCTGAGACTGACTCCATGCATAGGATGGAAAAGTGGGCCTACTATAATCTGTTTGTTTGTAAAGCAGGGTTTTTTTTGTTGTTGTTTCTGTTGTTGTTGTTGTTGTTGTTTTCCCCCCTGCATTTCTCTTTTTCTGGCTTCATGTGTGATCAACTCTAAATAAAGTCTGAAATTCTAGAGGTCAAAATCTGTTTTTTTTTTCTTTCTCTTTTTGATGCTGATGGTATAATATAAAGGAAATGAATGATGAGACATTTTTCACTTTCTAAAATTGTATTTTTAGCTTGTCACCTACCTCAATTCTCTGGGGCTTCGATGTCCTCACCAGTACAGTGAAGGGTTGGACAAATCTTATTTTAAGTCTTTATTCCAAAGTCCTATGTTTGTAAATCTTAGACTTCTCAGTGAAGACACATTTCTGGAATAATGTCTTTTGATCACCATTGTCCACAAGCGGTTAGAGTTTTCATAAAACAAAAATTCCAGGATGTGCCTCTCACTAGGATCTTACTCTGTTACCTTGTCCTTAATGTATTTACAATTGTCTATTTATAGGTTTGAGATTCAATTTTTTTTTCTTAATGTTTTTATTTATTTTTGAGACAGAGAGAGACAGAGCATGAGCAGGGAAGGGGCAGAGAGAGAGGGAGACACAGAATCGGAAGCAGGCTCCAGGCTCTGAGCCATCAGCACAGAGCTCGATGCAGGGCTTGAACTCACAGACCGTGAGATCATGCATGACCTGAGCCGAAGTCGGATGCTCAACCGACTGAGCCACCCAGGTGCCCCGAGATTCAATTTTTAAAAACAGAATACATATAAAACATTTTACTCTTGTGGCAGAGACCTGTATCTGGTGATTTTTTAAAGTTTATTTATTTAGTTTTGAGGGGGAGAGGAGGGGCAGGGAGAGTGAGAGAGAGAGAAAGAGAGAATCCCAAGCAGGCTCCCCATTGTCAGTTTGAAGCCCAATGCAGACTTTGAACTCACGAAACATGAGATCATGACCTGGGCCAAAATCAAGAGTCGAACATTTAACCGACTGAGGTGCCCTAGTGAAGATTTTTGACCATGACTTCCTCAGTGTAGAGCTACTGCTGGACAGTGGTGGACGAGCTGGGGACCACATTTCATCCATCATTGTATTTATCTGAGTGGGCCCTTGCCATTGGTTCCCACCCATGGAATTTGAGTGGAGGTGAGTGTGTCACTTGTGAGCCCAAATGATTAAGAAACAAGTGTCCCTCTTTCACTGCTCTCTTTTGTACCATCTAGACCTCAATGCTGAAGATGTCAAGCGCTGACCCTGGGGGCTTTACTTAGATGACAGAGCCTTTGTTAGCCTGGGTGCCTCTGTTACTGTGTGTTGCAGATCCTCTCTGCTGCCCAAGCAACCAGGAACACCCACTGGCATTGCAACGTGACATGAACAAGAGTTACAGTCTCACTGACATTGAAGGGGTTGTTAGTGACAATAGTAAGTTAATTTGGTATTTTTAATGGGGTGTTTCCATAACAAGACCCAAAGTATGTGGAACAATTTGAAGTTGATAGCAGCAGCAGCAGCAACACAAACACAGCAGGCTGGAAGGCGGGAAAGTTTGTTAACCTGTGGAAATATTTAGTACAATGGTTGCTTGTAATAACTTCAAAAGTAGACCACGTGTATCCTGACCCAACAGCCAGCCAGAGACTACAGTCACATCTCTCTTAAACTTGGTAGACTGCTTGGTCTATTCTCAGCATATAGAATATGGGCAGAAATGCCATGTGTTACTTCTGGTTGCGGTAGTTACAAAGCAAGTTTCTCTCCTTTTCTTTCTCTTCCATCCACTCTGCTGGCTGTATATCAACACTGTATATGACCATGAAAGTCTTATAAGACATCTGGAAGATGGCAGAGGCTCCATCAGCCTGGGTTTCTGAATGATTGCATGGATCACATCTGTCTTATCCTCTGCTGCCAGCACTGACCATGGATTGCCACACTGGACTCTACTGGGAGCAAGAGATACACCATATAGTGTTAAGCCATAGGAACTAGGTAACTAGGTATTTCATTCCGTGAAATAATACAACTTTGTTCTTAACACATGTTTTCCATGGATTAGCCCGTGGTGTATGTTTTCTCATCCTGGTGCCTGACACCTGGTAAAGTTCTGGAATGCTATTTCAATTTTCTTAGTTCTGTGAAAGAACTTTAGGATTGATGTTCCAGTGAATTTTGCCATGCAAATTGCTCAGTGTCATAGTAAAAATATATCTTCATCAAAAGAGAGGAAAGGATGTAAAATTCAGAATGGGGTGCTTTGCTGACTGCTACACAGCTGTCTTGAATGAGACCCTTTCCATAATAAAAAAGCAAAAAAGCAGCCTTTAACTTCTAGTTACTGTGTGTGTGCATGTGTGTGTGTGTGTGTGTGTGTGTGTGTGTGTGTGGCAGAGGTGGGGAGCTAAAGGTTGAGGGTATCTTCTTTAAAGCTTTGTCCTAAACAGACTTCTGACTGATATAAAAATTATACCTACTTGTAAGGGATGAGGGCACAGGCTTGCTAATGATCTTTAAAAGCATGTTCTCAATGCTTCACAGAAAATGACAGAAGAAAAGCTGCTCTGAGGAATTCTCCGTAGACATTTGTGGAGACCAAAACAGATTTTTCTTTTGGATTATATATGCATATTAAATTTGAAGTATTTGTGTACCATTATTCATATCCTTATGTCCATGAAAGTATACAAAGAAAAATTGGGGCCAGTTAAGTTCCTATTTAGTAATTAACTACAGCTTACATTTATAGAGATCTTACTGTCACTGAGAAGTGCATATACGGTATTTTATGTAATCCTCCTATCTCTGTCCCACCCTTTATAAAATGAGAAATTTGGAATCAAAAGGTGAAGAAACTTTGCTCTAGGATACTCATGGAGTATAAATGGTAGAATTAGTACCTGAACTCTGATTCTCTGACTCCAGATCCCACCTCTTAGTCGCTAAGCCAGCAATTCTCATACTTTAACGTGCATCAGATTCACCTGGAGGGCTTGTTAAAACAGACTGGGCTCCACCTCCGAAGCTTCTGATTTGGTAGGTCTTGGTTGGGTCCTAAGGATTTGCATTTCTAACAAGTTTCCAGGTGATTCTGTTGCTTCCAGTCAGGAAAGCTACCCTGCGAACCCCTGAAATAAGGTAGACTGCTTCTCTTCTGTGAAGGTTTCTTTGCTAATGTTCAGAATAATCTGATATTCAATAAAACAGTATAGAAGCTACAAAAATAAAAGATTCAATGAAGAAAGAGGCCAATGAGAAAAGATTATGTTAAAAATTCAAATAAAAAAGGTAAGTGAGGGGTGCCTGGGTGGCTCAGTTGGTTAAGCATCCAACTCTTGATTTCAGCTCAGGTCGTGGTCTCACGATTCGTGAGTTCAACCCCCCCATCAGGCTCTGTATTGACATCGTGGGGCCTGCTTCGGATTCTGTCTCCTTTTCTCTCTGCCCCTCCCCTGCTTGCTCGCTCTCTCTCTGTCACTCTCAAATTAAAAAAAATAAACTTAAAAAAAGTAAGTGAATTATAAAGATGATGTCTCCTTATTGCATTAAGAATAAAAGCAAGACTCTGCAGCCAATATTCAAGGTCTTCCATAATTTAATCCCACATTTCTAGACTAATCTTTACTCACCTGGTGCTTGGTTATGCAGCACATCTCCAATCTCTCACTTTGGGTGGGTGACTATTAAATCTGCTTCCTCTACCTGGAATTGTTTTCTATCCCCTCCTGCAAAATGTCTGTCAAAGGTCTAATTTTGCTTCAAGACCTAGTTCAAATATTTCCTTTTCTAAAAATGTCTTCCAAGTTTCTCTCAATTGCTACTTCTTTCCACTAACTCTCCCCTTATATCATAATAGTCCACCATCATGGAACAGCGGGCCCAGGAAGACTTGCATAGTTTTAATTGTACCATAATGGAGTCTTATTCATCTTTATGTTTCCCATAGGACCTAGAACTCTGTTGTATTCTGGCAGTTGCTCAATGAGGAGACCTCGAACTGAAATAAATAAAGAACTTGGTTAGAGCCAACAATTCAGGTATGTTTGCCTTATCAGTCTATATGAGGTCCCCAAAGTTGTAGATAATTGTATACAGTAAGATGTGTTTTAACTGTAATAGTGACAAGAAAAAGTGGCCTAAGATGACAAAAGTTTATTTCTCTTTCAAGTAAAAGAAGTTTGGAGGTTGCCAATTCATGGTTGAGATAGGGGTTCCATGGCTTTATCTCTATGGTATTGTGTCTTAGCTGAGGCTGCTACAACAAAATGTCATACACTGGGCAGGGCGGTGGTTAAACACATTTAATTCTGACAGTTCTGGAGGCTGAGAAATCCACCATCAAGGTGTCTTCTTTGGTAATGTGATTCTGTTCTCTACCGGCTTTTCAGCAATTTTATTAGAACATGCTGTGGTTGTATTTTTGCTGTGTTTATCCTGCTTGCGGTTGTTGTCCTTATTGGACCCATCAGCTGAGAGTTAATATCAGATTTGAACATTTTTGGCCTTTATTCTTCAAAAACCATTTTCTTTCCTCTCTCCACTTCTGTACTGGAATTACAGGCATGGTAGACTGTATCACATCCCTCCACAGGACACTGCAATGTTCACGTTTTTCTGCATGCACTGGTTTGCATAGTTTCCATTGTAATGTCTTTGAGTTCATTAATCTTTTCTTCCATAGAGTCTAATCTTCACTGAGTTCCATCCAGTAAGATTTTTCATTTTAGATATATTTTTTAACTCTAGAAGTTTCATTTAAAAAATATCTTCCATTTTCCTCCTAATTTTATTTAGGTTTAATGTTTAATATATTTATTTAAAATCTTGAATGTATTTTCATAGCTGTTTTAAGTCCTTGTCATCTAAATCTATAATCACTGTTGTTTGGGGGGGTCTGTTTTTTTATTGATTGATTTTCCTTTTACTTATGGATCACATTTTCTGCTTTTTTTTTTTGCATTTGTAGCACTGTGATTGGATGCTGGGCACTGTAATTGTTGTTAGTATGTTGCTGTGATTCTGGATTTTGTTGTCTGACTTTAAAGAGAATTGAATTTTAATAGTCATAAAATTACTTGTAGGTCAGATTGATCTTTTTGAGATCGAAGACAGAAAATTCAACTATATACAGATGATAATAACATGAAAGCAGAGAATATGATTTGTATAAAGAAGGGTTCAGTCTTGAAAGAACTTCCGGAAACTGCTGACCAATTGCTTTTTCTGCTGGTTGTTAAAGTCATTATAAATATTTACATATTTAATTCTATATCCTCATTTTCTTTCCTTGTCTCTACCATGCCATTACTTCTTGGAAGAAAGAAGCAAAAATATGGAACTTGGTAGTGAAAGTATAGATACATATTCTCTCCCATTGCCTTGTGCAATGATTTGCTGCAGTTGAGGCAGCCTCATCCTTAACTTGATTTCCTTACTTTTATATCACCTTGAAGGGTTACACACGTGCATCCTGGAGAACAAGGAGATAACTTTAGATATCTTTGTAAATATTGAATTTAGCATGGAGATAATCATTTAAGAATAGATGGAATATGATTAAGTGAGTTCTGCTCTGGTGCCTTTTCAAAAGATTATAAGAAGAACCTTTTATTTGATCAAATTATCTAGAGATTATGGAAGAAAGAATTTAAAAGTTGATGTGTTTGAGCTTTCTCAGATATACCAAATCACAGCATATATTCTCAGCATACATTCTCCTCCTTTTAGAGATTTGTAGAATTCTGTGATTTGAATTTGACTAGTATATTTACTTACATACTTATTATACCAGTAGGTTAGGATAAAAATATATCAAAACTAAAAAAATGCTGAAAACATCCATTTCTATATGTAGGTGTTCAAAGGAAAAAGTAATGTTAGTCATCTAAGGCATTTAAGTAAGTCACTTACTAATTTATTCATTCTACCTACGTGATGATGAAAAGTTAACAGAGCAGGTTACCATAGGAATTTAAGCTTTTTCAGATTCAATTTAAATTTCCCCAAAGTATTTTATGTGTCAGCAAAATTAAAATAAGAATGAGATTTTCCCTTCAGAAGTTATTGGTATAGGATGCCCCAAATATGTGAATTTGGTTGGTTCAGCTAAAAGCCACAACAAAAAGGTATTTTTTGTTAAAATATTTAGTTGTTTACTTCTTGATTGTTAGGTTAATGTTGCAATTGTATAATTCGTAGCAATACTTCTCCAAGTGGCCGAGACTCTATGAAGTCAAACTATTTTCATAATAATATCATGAAGCTATTTGCCCATTTCACTCTAAGTCTCTTATGAGTATACAGCAAAGCTTCCATGCGCTATAATATGTATGCCATTGCAACAGATTGAACAGAGGCAGGTATAAGGCTATTGATGTCATCAATTAATAAAGGTATAAAAGAAATATGAAAAATATAAAGACATACTACTCTTCTCTGAAACTTTATTTCAAATTGGAAAACGCAGTTTTTAAAATAAAAATGTATTATTTATGTAAATGTGTAATAATTTTATTACTGCCATTTTTAAATGAATTTATTTTTAAGTGCTCAGTTTTATTTCCTAAGATGACAAATATCTAGCTCTTTGGTATGCTAAACGATTAAGTATGGAAAGATTTCTTCAGACCAAAAAGTTTGAGAACCCCTAGTATATATTTATATAGGCCATAATGGCATAAGACAGTTAAACATTAAACAACAACAACAAAAATCTAGGTGACTAATGGGAGGGAGATAGGGAAACATGAGTCTGGAAAAACAGGAATATATGACACTGTGAAAAAGACACATCACAGTCAGAGATATGGTCACAATGTGGATAACTATTTCAAGTATTACAGTCCCTCCTCAATATTTTTCTCACATCAGAAAAGGAAACAGAATAGCTCTAAAGTCTTTTACATGACAGAACAGATGTACTATAGAGCAGAATATAGCCGTAGGGAGGGCTACGGAGAATCAACGTAAATTAAAAAAAAAAAAAACAAAAACAAAACCATACATATGTGTGCGGATATGTGTGTGTGTGTGTGTGTGTAGATTGATCTATCTATCTATCTATATATCTCCCCCTCCTGAGAAATTAGAAAATAGGAAATGTTTTTTAACAGAACATGCATTAAGAGAAAAGCAAAACTCATTTCTATTTTCCCGGTGTTTGCAGAGATCTTTGCAAGGTAAATGAGAAATTCATGAAATTCAAGTAATGTTTAGTCAAGGCTCTTTGGCTATAGAAATCTACCATGCTGAAACAGGAAAGGGGATTTATTTGAGAATGCAGGGATATTTTGGTTACCCAGGGAGAAACTGCACCCAAGTTTCTGGAGGGACCAGAACACAGAAGTGACCAACATCAAATCTTCAGGATGTTATTAAATTATTCTCCTTCCTTTTAAAATATTATGGTTCCACATCTTTGCTTCTCTCTGGGATCCTAGTAAATTCATGTGTCTGTAGATTGGTGTTTGTGCTGTCTCATGCATGTGGTTAAATAGGTCTCACATAAGTTTTCATGTTTACAAGCCAAGCCATCATCATTTTAGTCCAATTCCAAATGCTTAGAATAATCTGATTGGCCCAGTTTAGGTCATATGCTGAGCTCTGCTCAGGATAGTTATTGTCTAGAGTTAGTTATGAGCTGCTGCTCATGAAAGAATATGTTAGCTCTCAGAGAAATGCCTTGTAAACTGGACAAACACTGCCTTTCAGTGGAAATGAGATATGTAAATATATCTAGCAGATTTCTACTTATCTATAGGAAACTTAGTTACCCTACTCAGTATTTCAGCCAATCACTCAGGCAATCACAGTGCCTCATGATTTCAGTACATGATCACCACAGTTTCAGTAATTGGTGTAAAGACTCTTTTCACAAATAACGTTGTAAGATGACTGTTTTGATAGAAATCTCCTGGACAGTTTTCCTTATGAAGCTCGAAGCTCTCTAAGCAATTGCTACATTGTAATGAAATTTATTTCCTTGGGCCCCAGACTCTAACCTAAGTTAATCAAAACATATATATATATGGGTGCAACCTGAGAAAATAACCGTGGATATCCGTAGGTCTGCACTGGAAGCATAGAGTTGGCTTTTAGCCCTAGGATCAATTGCTAAAGTAGTATTCTGTCCAGAATGCTCTCTGTTGGATCATCCCATCACTGTTGGTGATGTTAGAACTACATTCAATCACACTCATAAAATGGAAAGCCTCAAGGCCACCCCTTCCCTGCAGACTGAGTCAGTGGGACATGGACCATCTGGTCTGACATGCAATGATGGACCTCTCCTAGAACAGTCAAAACACGGATCTGTTTTCTTAGTAATACGACCCACTCCCTATGAGTCCTACCTAGAGGGTGCTGAGAAAATGTGATACCCAGCTCTTCTTTGGCCACATACTCTGCCTTTTATTCCTCTAGCTAATGGGAGAAATTAGAACTAGAATTCAAGGTTGACTGTGTCTGATGAGTACTGTCTCACGTGTGTCTCTATGTAAGTTCCCACTTAATTAAAGGGGAAAAAGTAATTTCTGTAGGTCCACTCTTGGGATTAGAAAGTTAGATCTTAATTAGACTAATTTAGTAAGTAGGGCAATATGATGTGTGCTGCAGCTATAGTTCTTTTTATAAACAATTCATTTGAAATCTCCACTCTCAATGCTTATCATGGCTATAACCAGAAATGATTTCTTCTAGTCTTTAACAGATCCTAAGGTCCTAATTTGATGTTCTCAAATTCCCTGCCATCATCTAACATAGCCAACAACTGATGTACTCAAAAGAATACTTACCCAAATGTTGAAATTGGGTGGTGGTATTAGGAAACAGGACCCAACTCCCAGACCTTCTCCTGGCTGGTTGCCTATTGCTGCCCTAGATTCAATATCACCCTTAGAACTAGGCAAGAGAGTTTGGGTCCCTTGTTATAAACCTCTTCTGTCTTTGCTATCTCTCCAAGGAGTCAAAGTCTGCAAAACCAAGGGTTATGCCCATCCAAAGCTTGGGACTCTATCTTCTAAGCCAAGTTCTGGATACCTGAAAGCCCACAATTCACTTTCTAAACAGCCCAAGCCTACTTCCAGCATATATGTAGGGCATTCCTAGAGTCTGTTTTCTCTGGGAAATAATGCGCAGCTATAGGGCCCACTCCAAAACCCAAGGAAGGGCCAAAGGACTGGTTTTTGCAGGAACATAGATGGAGCTTAGAATTATAGATTGAGATAAGCATGTAACCAGATCCTTCCTAGGGTGCGGTAGAGGCAGGAATAGAGGAAAAAGGAATGGGTTACCTCCTTTAGGGCACAAGGGACTGGCTCTCCTTATGCTGTCATCTACTGTTACAGAAACCCAGTGAATTCAAGTATTGTAAACTCAAACCTGACCTTTCAGGTTATTATGAAGGTTTATTTATTGCAGTAGGAGAATAGACATATTTTCTTTAAATTATTGGCTTGATTTATAGCTTTATTACTTGGGCATATGGTATGTGGGCCTCCATTTATATTCTTTCCAGGGACTAACAAATGTTAGGGGTCAGCATGCCTAGATTCTTAGGAGTTTCCAGAAAAAATGCAAATGCTTTTTTAAGATATGACTTTTTGCCCTAACTCTAAAGTATTTGTTTGAGAGGCTAAGCTGGACAGGAAGAGACAAAAACGAATTCCTCTGACAACTTAAACTGCAATCAGATTAGGCAGCACAGCCTGTTTATGTCTCTTCCAAGCCCAGAGCTACATTTCTTCTCTTTATAGTCAATCTTCAAACGCAAGGGAAGGTGAATCTAAGGAAATTCCTAAAGAAGGGGAGTGGAAGATAAAGGGTTCACTTTAAGACTCAGAGAACATCAGACTAAAACCATCTCTAGGATTCTTGTATCTGAGACTGACCGTGGCCCCTGAAAGACATTTTCTCTATCTACACCTGGCTATGGTTTCTTAGTGAAGAGACATGGAAAATTACCATTGAGATATTATTTGTATTTCTTGGGCATTTATTAGGTTAAAAAACTATAGGTTGAATATTTTCTTCCATGACTCATATTGCTGTTATAATTAAGTCCAGAACAAAAATCACTTTCAAGAGTTGTCATAGATTGGCACCTAAAATTGGAAGACTTGAGGCTAAGATTATTGCGCAAGAGTAGATTGAGAAATGTTCTCGAGCAGTGCCTTTTAGAGAACCATGCTTCGGTGAGATCAGCATGTGCCCAGGTGTGCCCTAACTTATAAACACAGCCTTCAGTGATGCATCAGCCAGAGCCAGGATTGCTGTTTCCCAACATTCAAGTAGCAGCATGAATGCTAAAAATTCAAATTTCTTACTGTCCTTCAACTGGTAAATTAATCCTGCAGTATTTCTTTATTATTATTAAGCATCTAGGTATCTCACCATTCATGGAATTTTATGGAACCTAATATGAGAGTACAGTTCAGATGTTAATAAAGTTTGTAATGGCAATATCATTCACCACTGATCTTCTGATCAACTGCCATGTTTTCTGGCAGGTCAAAATGTGGGAACATTAGCCATATGGTCTGTTTTCAAGCTTGATCTTATATCCAGCTATGTGGCAACGTAAGTCCTCATAACGCCTAACCTTTACAGGACACACCCTGTGTGTAAGCAGGTTAGGTGGCTGCCTTGGACACATGATTTTGGAGGCTGCAAACCCTCCCTATTTCCAATATTTTTAAACATCTACTCTGCACCCACTATTGTACTAAAACGTTTGCTGAATGCTAGAGCTAGGAAGACATAGACTTTCCTTTCCAACTCATTAGTGCTGTGAAAGTAGCAGACGTGGTTGACTTGCCAAGGTTGCGGAACTCTTGTAGGAAAGGTGCTCTTTGTCATTAAGTAACTAGGTCTCTATGCTGCCTGTGTTAAAAATGCAAACATGGAAGATAAAACTCACTGGTCTATTAATATCTATATTAGTTAGGTAAAGGCTAAGCCGCTATTAAAAATGTAGGTCCCAAACATAGTGGCTTTACAAGATCTGTCAGTTCTTAGGACATGTCATTATCTGTATGAGCAAAACTAAATGGCAGATAAGTCCATGTTCTGGCTCGAGGCAAGGGAAAAGAACACGTGTTGGGGACAAGCAATTTTTTTTTTTTAAACCAATGAAGTAGACATTGCACTTCCCACTTCCACTCACATTCTCTTGGTGACAACTAAGTCACATCCCAGAGTCCATTGCAGAGGAGGCTGGAAAATGTAGTCTTAGCTGTGTAGCCACATACCCAGTTTGCACTCGATTACTATAGAAGAATATGAGTATGGATTTTGATAGACAACTAGCAGTCTCTACCAAAGAATCATTCAAAAATGTCAGCATTTTCTGCATAGTCCGTTCAATGCAGTAGCTATTGCGTTAGTAAAATCTTGAAGTTATGGGATATAGAGCAGGAATATTTTTAACAGGGAGAGGGTGAATAAGCACTCTGCAGACTACTTGAGCCTGATTGTGAGTTGAGTGTGCAGACAAGACTACAGTTGCCTAAGATCGACTTGGAGACACTATGAGGGATCCCCGTGGAACAAAGCAGAGCAGGTAGTAGGACAAGGTCAATATTTTCCCAGAGCTGTCTGCCAGCACATCAGTAATGATAATACGCACACGTTCACTTTTTGCAAACCATGTTATACCTATACTTGCCTTTCCGATTGGAAAAGTAATATAGGTACGGACATTACTTTTGGGTGTTTCTTTATGTAAAATTGTTTCAGTGTTATCAGAAAAATCATTTTAAATTAATGTATTTACACTTGAGAGATTTCATACTTTTTTTCCCCTTTTTGATATCCTTATTTGGATTTTTTTAAGAAAATTTTAAACACAATGAAGATTATAGGCATATATTTATACTTATTCATTAAAGGTTTTTGAATGCTTGTTGTTTCTGGGATTCGGTAGTTATGTGATGATCTGGCGCCACCCAGCAGACCAAGCAAACATTGACTTTGTTCCCTCTTACAACACAAGGCTGAGAGCGGAGCTAGCAGACAGGAAAGCATTCCTGGTGGTGAACTGAAGCAATTTCCACCAAAACAGCCTGTCTTGCCTGTTCCACTAGGTAGTCAGGCCATTCGGAAACTACTAGGAGAAAACTGATCTTTTGAATTAGATTATTATTATTTTTTTTACTATTTTTTTAAGTGTATTTATTTTTAAGAGAGAGACACTGAGTCAGCAGGGGCAGAGAGAGAGGGGGGGACATTGGATCTGAAGCAGGCTCTGTGCCGACAGCAGAGAGCCTGATGTGGGGCTCAAACCCACGAACCGTGAAATCGTGACCTGAGCCGAAGGCAGATGCTTAACTGACTGAGCCACCCAGGTGCCCCAGATTCTTATTTTTTAAATGCCAAATTCTACACCCCAAATTAGAATTTTCCCAACTTTTTTCAATTTCCACTTCCCCCCTTCTTTTCAAGAATAAAGTTGGGATTTGGCTCTTTATTGCCACAACTTAAAGTCCTTCTTTAAGTCCTCCTTAAAGTCTTAAGGAGAAACATCTTATTTATGGCACTGTAGTTTAGATTTCCCTAATATTTGCCTCTTTTCCACACACCCTTTCAATTTCCTGAGTTCCCTGGAGGGTACCTCCATTGTATAAATTATAAAGAAAAGTGTATTAAAACTTTCTACTCTTTGTTGTGAAAAATATAAGTAGGCTTTTGCCCAAATTGCCTTTAAGTATCATTGCATTCTTCTTTATAAATGTATCGCTTTTCTAGACCCTTCACACAGTGCTGTTGATCACAACATAGTATCAAGGGCTAATTATCTCTGAAGATGTCACTTAGGTCAAAAATCAACATAATACAAAGGAAACTGTGATAATCTCTCCGGTTGGGAAGAGTTTATTGGCCACTTAAATTGAACAAAGGGCCTGCTCATCTTTCTTATAGCTTGTAGTAGACTTTTTAATTATTGGTGACACCAATTATTGATTTCAAGTCAGACGTTCCTATTCAGCTTAAAAGTCAAGGTCCCCGAAAGATGAACTTCTATTAACTTTTTCTTCACCTGCACTTCTCATTCAGTCTTCAATTCAGTAAGATCAGGTTTCCATCCCTTTTCTTCATGAAAGTCATTCTGTTAAAGAGTCTGGAGAAATGTTCCATTCTCTAAATACAAGGAATGTGCTTCAGTCTCCACTGTCTTGTAACATTTAGCTCCCCTGAGTACTATCCTCTTTTTGAATTCATGTCTCTCCTTGGTTTTCTTGACATACTTTTTTCTGATTATTATCCCGTCCTTTCCTTCTTTGTCTCCATCACAGTTTCCTCTTCCTCTACCTACTGTTTCTGACACAGAGTTCAAGGGTCTGTATTTGGCCTTATACTTGTGTCTTGGTATCTTTCAACCATTCCATTGACATCAGTCACTGTGACTATCTCTGACTTTAACTATTCAGTTGCCTACGGACATTTCCCACAGTGTCTCACCGATAGCAAAAGTATCCAAAGCGAATTCATTGCCTTTCTTGTCAGTTGTGATTCTCTTCCTTACACTATTTTGATGAAAAGCATCCATCCAGTCTCCCAGCAAGAGTCCTTGAAGATTCTAGGAGTCTTCCTATCGCCACTTCCTACCTGTACCAACCATCCAAGAACTAACTAGTTTCTATGAATGTTAGAAACTAAATACATCTCCAGTTTATTATCTTTTCTCTACCCCACTTCTTTCTTCATGAATTCAGCCCATTATCATCTCTTACTAGGTAACTGTAATAATTACTAATGAACAGTCAATCTCTCTCTCTCTCTCTCTCTCTCTCTCTCCCTCCCTCCCTCCCTCCTTTAAAACTTCTTTGACAATTCCATCAGAGTGGAAACTGCAAATCTGATCTTATTATTTCCTTATTATAAAGTTGTTCTATTAATTATTGGCCAAAGGATGTTGAGAAATATCCTACTAAAATTATAAATTCATCCATTTCTTTTTGCAAAAATGTTAAAGCCTCCTGTGAATTTGTGTATATTTCTGTAAAGTTGTGCTTCACTTACTTTTAAGCTCCATTGTTGGGAGCATGCACATTTAGACAAATTAGATCTCTTTGGTTAGTTGACTTAGTTATCATTATGAAAATCTCTATCTTTGGTAATACTCTTTGTTTTGGAGCCTACATTATCAGATATTAATATAACCATACTAACTCTGCTCTGATTGGGGTTTACATGGTATGTCTTTTTCTATCCTTTTACTTTCAAACGATCCATGTTGCATTTAAAATGCAATTCTTGTAGAGAGACCATTATTAGTATTCGTAATTGCTTTCTTAACTATTACTAATTACTATTAGTAATCATTTTTAATCCCTCTGACAGTATCACTTTTTATTTGGCAAGTGTGTTCCATTTACATTTAATGTAACTATTGGTATGGTTTTTATTTTTTAACACATTTCTTTACTTTTTTAAATGTTTATTTTTTTTTAATTTTTTTTTAACGTTTATTTATTTTTGAGACAGAGAGAGACAGCATGAACGGGGGGAGGGTCAGAGAGAGAGGGAGACTCAGAATCTGAAACAGGTTCAAGGCTCTGAGTGGTCAGCACAGAGCCCAATGCGGTGCTCGAACTCACGGACCGCGAGATCATGACCTGAGCCGAAGTCGGACACTTAACCGACTGAGCCACCCAGGCGCCCCTTAAATGTTTATTTTTAAGAGAGAGAGCACGGGTGGAGGAGGGGCAGAGAGAGAGAGAGAGAGAGACAGAGGATCTGAAACATGCTCTGTGCTGACAACAGCAAGTCCAATGTGGGGCTCGAACTCACTAATCTAAGTCATGAAACCTGAGATCATGACCTGAGCTGAAGTCAGACGCTCAATGGACTGAAACTCCCAGGTGCCCCACTATTGGTATGGTTGCTTAAAGTTTAACATCTTACTTTTATTTTTTATTTGTTTTTCCTATTTTTCCTTTGATCTTACTTTCCTGCTAAATTAATCTAGCATATTTTAGTATTCTATTTTATCTAACCTGTTGGATTTTTATTTTATCTTGTATTTTTTTAAGTAGTTGCTCTTGGTATACATCTTTAACATATCATATTCTATCTTAAATTAATGTTATTTGAAAGCCCACCAAATTATAATTCCAGTATCCCCATTTGATCATTTTTATAATTCTTATGTATATTACTTTTACATCTTACACCCCACAATATGAACGTTGTTTTGCTTTAAGTAGGCAGATGTCTTTCAAAGAAATCAGAGGAGGAAAAATAATTAGAGTCATATTTATCTCCTGATTTATCATTTTTAGCATGCTTCAAGTCTTCCTGCAGATCTGAATTTCCAAATGGTATCATTTTTTTCAATCTGAAGAAATTCTTTCAGCATGGCTTGTAGTGCATGTTTTATGGCAACGAATTCTCTCAGCTTTCATTTATTATTTATTTATTTGTCTAAAAATATATGCAATTTACCTTCATTTTTAAAGGCTATTTCTGCTAGACATAGGAGTCTAGGCTGACACTATATTTTGGTTGTTTTCTTTTAGTGCCTTGAAGATACCAATCCATTGTGTCTGCCTTGCAGTCCTTCTAATGAGATTGTTATTTCTCCGTGTGTGTTACACATTTTACTCTGGCTCCTTTTAGAATTTTTCTCTTTACATTTGGCTTTCAGTAGTGTGACAGTGATATGCCTAGGTGAACTTTCTGTGAATTTTTTCTACTTGCGATTCACTGAACTTCATAGGTTTCTAGTTTATGTGCTTTTAATCATAAGAAAAGACATTTCAGTCATTATTTTGTAAGTTTTTTTTTTCCTGCCCCATTAATTCTTTCTTATCCTTCTGGGACTCCAATTACACATATATTTGACTGCTTGATATTGTTCCATAGGTCAACTAATGCTTCTGTTTGGTGTATTTTTTTGCTTTGCTTTTCTTTTTATGCTTTACTTCTCAGAAAAGTGAGAATTGAAAAATAATACCTTTTTTTTTTTTGAAAAATAATACGGTTTTTTGTTTGTTTGTTTGTTTTTGATCCAGAAACTTTCATTTCTTCTCTCAACTGTTGGCTATAGTGAGGAGATTATTCACATGTCAGCAAGGATTCATTTGACTGGGACTGAGTTGCAGCTCACTTCTGGTCAGCCCAAGCCCCAACATTCAGTTTCCTAAGGAAGGGCTAGTATCTTCGTTCTTACCAGGATTTGATGTGGGATTTCAGGTAACTTCTTTGGTTTCCTCCATTTCAGGCATAGGGAGAATGTGGGAGATGGGACAGATTGGTATGTTTTCTTTCTGTTTTTCAGTCCTGCCTTCACTTGCATCTTTCTTAGTAAATGTGGGAGGGGGTACAGATAACTTTCTGTGTTGAGCAAATCATTGTACTTGATAGTTTTTCAGACTCCCAAACTTCCCACCATTGCCAGTAGCTCAGCTGGCTTTGTGTCCACCCAGTTAATTTCTGGATCTCAAGCAGCTGTCTTCTCTCCCTGCATCCAGACTACCCAGGACACACTATTCTCTTATGAAGGAATCTTTCTCTGGAAATCAGTTCATCAAGACTTTCATGTTTCCATTGTTCTTTGATAGTCCCACAGAAGTATGGTTTTTGAATTATCCATATATATATATATTTTATGTTTCCATGGGAGCTAAGGTTTTCTATGTCATACTTGGAAGCAGAAAGTACCTAGAGAAGTTTTAGGTATTTTTTTGAGACTCTACTCAAGTGTTACCTCTTAGAGGTCTTTACTGAACTTCTCTTTTGAAACTAATTTTTCTGTTGTGGCCCCTGTATATCATCCTATATTGTCAGCTGTGATTCTTTAGAATACCTAGTTGTTTATAGGATCTATCCTTCTATATGATAGTAAAATATTTGAGTCCAAGGCCTCATTTTGTTTATCCATTTAATGCCAATAAATAGTGTAGATTCTGCCTCACAATAGACACATAATGCATGTTTGTTGACTATACCATATTTTCACATATATATATATACATATATATATGTATATATATATATATGTATATATATATAACTTATTATCAAATTGGTTTCCATACAACACCCAATGCTCATCCCAACAGGTGTCCTCCTCAATGCCTATCACCCACTTTCCCCTCTCCCCCACCCCTCATCAACCCTCATTTTGTTCTCAGTCTTTAAGAGTCTCTTATGGTTTCCCTCCTTCCCTCTCTGTAACTTTTTTTTATTTTTCCCCTTCCCCTCCCCCCCGGTCTTCTATTAAGTTTCTCAGGATCCACATAAGAGTGAAAACATATGATATCTGTCTTTCTCTGCCTAACATTTCACTTAGCATAACACTCTCCAGTTCCATCCACGTTGTTACAAAAGGCCATATTTCATTCTTTCTTATTGCCATGTAGTATTCCATTGTGTATATAAACCACAATTTCTTTATCCATTCATCAGTTGATGGACATTTAGGCTCTTTCCATAATTTGGCTATTGTTGAAAGTGCTCCTATAAACATTGGGGTACAAGTGCCCTTATGCATCAGCACTCCTGTATCCCTTGGGTAAATTCCTAGCAGTGCCATTGCTGGGTCATAGGGTAGATCTATTTTTAATTTTTTGAGGAACCTCCACAGTGTTTTCCAGAGCGGCTGCACCAGTTTGCATTCCCACCAACAGTGCAAGAGGGTTTCCGTTTCTCCACATCCTCTCCAGCATCTATAGTCTCCTGATTTGTCCATTTTAGCCACTCTGACTGGTGTGAGGTGGTATCTCAGTGTGGGTTTGATTTGTATTTCCCTGATGAGGAGTGACGTTGAGCATCTTTTCATGTGCCTGTTGGCCATCTGGATGTCTTCTTTAGAAAAGTGTCTATTCATGTCTTCTGCCCATTTCTTCACTGGATTATTTGTTTTTCGGGTGTGGAGTTTGGTGAGACTATACCATATTTTCGATAGCCTCCCTGATCGTGAATATGCTGGAGTTTTCTTGTAGTTGTTCTTATTGTTGTTTGTTTTGTTGTTGTTTTTCCCATCATAGGAAATTCTCTTCCTTTCCTTTACCTAGGAAACTCCAGTTTATGCTTCAACATCCAGCTCAGTCAATCTCATTTTAGTCAGACTTTCCTGATCTTTGAGAGCACTTACCACATTGTATGGGAATTTTAATTATGTCCCCATCTCCAGCCCTAGAGTACAAGCTATAGAAGGTACTAAAAGGAAGTAACTTACAATGGTTGAAAGAACATTGGCTTCAGTTGCAGATGGACTGGGGTTAATATGGACCAGGTTTGTCCTTAAAATTTTTGAAATCTTTACCTAATTTCTTAAGTTTTCTGAAACTGCCTATGTACTATGCCTGACACATAATGGCACTCTATAAATGGCAGTTATCACTGTGTGATATTAACAAAATATTTGTTGTTACAAAGTATTCACAAAATATTTATTGAGTGACTGAGTGAATAATAGCTGTAGTGATTTAATTAAACTTTCAGCAGCTTTTGCTTTCACTTGGATTATCTCTGTAAACTACTTTTTCTTATGTCTGAGATTTGCTCATTTTCGTCAGTTTAACAATGGCTCTCCATTAACTATTTCTTTATAGGTTTTGAATGAAGTCAAGTTGGCCTGTAATAATCCCTGCCTATTTAAGAAAAATTTATTTATGATGTCTCACATTATCAAATTTTGCTGAAAGTTTGCAATTATCAGATATCTAAAATTAAACCTTCTTTCATGTGCTATCATAGTTCCTTAGACCAAAAAAGAAGGGTTTGTAGTAAATACCAACCAGTCATGATAATAAATGCTCATTAAATCTTTATACAATTGATATGTACATATTTCATAATAAATTCACTAAGTGTAGAAAATATTTTCTAGTTAATACAACATATATTACAATTTATGACTTATAATTTTGCTTTCTTTCTGTTTTTTCCCCTCTGTTTCAAGTTTTTATTTAAATTCTAGTTAGTTAATGGGGTGCCTGGGTGGCTCAGTCGGTTGAGCGCCCGACTTCGGCTCAGGTCATGATCTCGCAGTTCCTGAGTTTGAGCCCCACGCCTGGCGCTGTGCTGACAGCTCAGAGCCTGGAGGCTGCCTCGGATTCTGTGTCTCCCTCTCTCTCTGCCCCTTCCCCACTCATTCTCTGTCTCTCTCTTTCTCTCAGAAATGTATAAATGTTAAAAAAATAATATAAATCCTAGTTAGTTAACATATAAGGTAATATTGGTTTCAGCAGTAGAATTTAGTGATTCATCACTTGCATACAACACCCAGGACTCATTACAACAAATGCCCTCCTTAATACCCATCCCCCATCTAGCCCAATTCCCCCAACCTCCCTCCATCAACCCTCAGTTTATTCTCCATAGTTAAGACTTTCTTGTGGTTTGCTTCCCTCTCTCCTGTTTTTCCCACTTCTCCTATGTTTTCCTCTTCCTCCTTGGACAGAGTGTGGATGATTTCCTCCTTCTTGGCCTGGAGCCATTCTTCACAGCCCTCGTGTGCTTTCATGGTCTTAGATCTGTGGGCCTCAGCCTGGTCATCCAGAAGCTTCTTGCAAGCCTTGTCTGCCTTCAGCTTGTGGATGTGTTCCATGAGAATCTGCTTGTTTTTGAACATGTTACCCTTCACTTTCAGGTATGGACTCTGATACATGTGGCGGTCAACCTTAGATTCATGGTATCTTCTGAGCAGGCTGGCCTAGATTCTCATCCTCTTCATCAGGTTACCTTCTGAGGCTTCTGAGCATCGGCAGTGCCTTTTCTTTTAGAAATGCCCGTATGCCTGCCCTTCCGGCAGGCCGAAGTGTTTTTCCAGCACTGAGCCCAGGAATGGACGGCTGCAGGCTTCTGGATGACCAGCCCATCTTTGATCAGTTTCTGGATCTGATGATGGGACTTGGCATTGACAATTGCATTGGTATCATTGGGCTCCAACCAGTCCTGCTTTTTGCCCACAGTGGAGGACACTGGAGGCAAGCCTCTTCTGAAGCCTGAGCATACTCATGGGTGCAGCTGCAGTTACAAAAGGAAAGCTAAACCACATCTTCTTTATCCATTCATCAATTGATGGACATTTGGGCTCTTTCCATAATTTGGCTATTGTTGATAATGCTGCTACAAACATCGGGGTGCATGTGCCCCTTCAAATCGTATTTTTGCATCCTAGTAGTGCAATTGCTGGGTCATAGGGTATTCTATTTTTAACTTTGAGGAACCTCCATACTGTTTTCCACAGTGGCTGCACCGGTTTGCATTCCCACCAGTAGTGTAAGAGGAGTGCCCTTTCTATGCATCCTTGTTATGCCCTATAATTTTAAAGTTCATAAAAATCCAGACTGAATATTTTTCTGAAGGATTGGGGACTTTTTATTTCCCACAGTAAAAACATCTTATTGACTATGTTATCCACTTCAGAGAATCTTATTTTTTTACGTTTGTTGTAGACTGACAATAGTATATTTTACATGGCAAGATAAAATTAATTTGCATTTCTCAGTTATAGTCAAGTCACTTCTTCTCGCTGTGATAAAATATTGAAAGGGGTAAAAAAACCCACTAGGACATCCTGACACATCCATACATTTCTGAAACATAAACAAAATGAAGAATTTGAGAATCTACAAATCAATTTTTCAGTGTAGGTATTCGTTATCTGCTCTCTTGCTTGACTGAACAGCTCTACGACTGAACGAGAATTAGAGCTCATTCAGTTTTTTTGCCACTTTTTCTAGCACATTCATGAAGCAAAGTGCCAGGATGAAATGGGCACACGACCAACTTTGTGGATTTGTTTCTCCTCTACATCAGGATGCTACCAGCCCAAATGTGCTTCGTTTCTTTTCTCTGCAACCCTTGTGCTTGATTTTCCTCATCCTCAATTTGCAATTTCCTGAGCCTAAAGTCATTCTCATCTTACGTGCAACACAGCCTTTTTTCTTTTTTTGCCAGGGCGTTTGAGTTCACTGTTTTGAAAACCACATAAGATCCAACCCCCCTCCCCACCCCAATACACCCACCACCAAACTCTGCTGACTCAGCAGGGCATTTCTCCTCTTGAAAGGCAAAGACATTTCTAGGGAAAGTTCTCCTAAAGATGATTTGTTTTTTCTTAGCCTTATAAGTTTTGTCATCGTCTGCATTTCTCTCCTCATAAAAGGCTCCCTCCTGCCTTTCCCTTTTATTTATTGGCTGCTGTACTAACAATAGTTTTCCTGGAAGCAGGGGCATTTCTTTCCTTCTGACTTCTTGCTGGTCAACACAACTCTTCACTTTGACATGTTACATTTGGGAATGAAATATTAATATATGAGACTCGGCAGTGTTTCAAGGAAGATAAAATAAGGATATAACATATATTTGATAATTTATTGACATGGAAAATGTGTGTGAGTGCGCGTGCGCGTGCACACAGATCTTGTAATGGGATAGGGAGTAATTTATTTATTTTTAAAACAGCATTATGGGGGTGCCTGGGTGGCTCAGTGGGTTGAGCCTCCGACTCTTGATTTTGGCTCAGATCATGATCTCAGGGTCATGGCACCAGGCCCTGTGCTAGACTCTGCTCTGAGCATGGAGCCTACTTAGAATATTCTCTCTCTCGCTCTCCCTCTCCCTCTCCCTCTCTTTCTCTCCCCTCTGTCCTTTTCCCCTGCTTGTGCTCTCTCTCTTTCTCCCTAAAATTAAAAAACAAAAAAAAAACAAAGAGCATTATGGGCCATCCATATCGTTTTTATGACGTGACTTTGTATCTTTGCAAACCTAAGGTAATTCTCTTGCTTATCCAAATAGAATTTAGCAATTCAGTTGGTAGCTGGAAAAAAAAAAAAAACCCTGGAAAATGCAAAGGAATTGGAACCAGGGAACACAAGTGAGAAGTAGAAGGCGGTGATGGAAAGGAGCCAAATTTCTACCACTGAGAATCTTTGTGCTTAACTAATATCTCATCAGTTCTGCAAGCAAGTCGCTGAATTTTTCATGTTTATAAATGAGATACTCAAGGATTTAATGATTAGGAAAGGGGAAAAAACGGTAAACAGTGTTGTGCTTACCATGTGAGACTGGGGGACAGTGCCTTTCTCCCTGGTCTTTCTTCTACAATAACAACAACCAGATCTGACATTATTGTGATATTTTATTTAAGTCCTGTGAAAAGCAGAGATAAGTGATGCTGGCTTAAATTTCCTGGAGATATTTGTGATATCTGTTTTTCATCATCCTTTGCTCTTATCAAGAAAAGGGCAAGAAAAATTGTTCATGTAATTTTTTCCGATTAAAATGTTCATTGACAAAAATTTGAAGACTTTAGTGTATCAGCGTCATTGTGTTTATTTTGAAAGAACTTTGTCATTTGCACACTCTTATTCATAAAGCATAAATATTTATAACATGCCCAGGCATTCATGACTAGTTTCAACAAAGCAGAGCAGAATAAAATGAGCTGTTACTTCTTAATAATAAGTCAAATTGGAGTATAAAAAATAACAAAAATCTCTAGGGTCGTGATCCCAATTTTACCCACTTATTTCAAACTGTATAAGAGTCCATTTGGGGGCGCCTGGGTGGCTCAGTCGGTTAATCATCTGACTTTGGCTTGCGGTCTGTCAAGATCTCGCAGTCTGTGAGTTGGAGGGCGCGTCAGGCTTTGTGCTGACAGCTCAGAGCTTGGAGCCTGCTTCGGATTCTGTGTCTCCCTCTCTCTCTGCCCCTCTGCAGCTCACACTCTGTCTCTGTCTCTTTCTCAAAAATAAATAAACGTTAAAAAAATAACAGTTCATTTGGATATCATTTTAATATAAAAATAAATATAGGGGTGCCATCTGGGTGGCCCAGTCAGTTACATGTCTGACTTCAGCTCAGGTCACGTTCTCATGGTTCGGAGAGTTCGAGCCCCGCATTGGCTCTGTGCTGACAGCTTGGAGCCTGAAGCCTGCTTAGGATTCTGTGTCTCCTTTTCTGTTTGCCCCTCTCCTGCTCGAGCTCTGTCTCTCTCTCTCTCTCTCAAAAATAAGTAAATATTAACAAATAAAAACATAAAATATATGAATAAGCATATATAAGTAATATTCCTTTGTTATACACATAAAATATGCTTGAAATGTGATCAAATTAAGATTTTCTTGGAACTTAGTAGCATATTTCTTTGAAATTTGGTTTATGGAATATATGAATCAGAATTATCTAGGTCAGGGCTTCTTAAACTATTTGGGAGAAAGGTCTTTTTTATTTTTTATTTTTCTTAACCTGTAGAGGACTGAAATTCTTGTCCTATGCTCTGTGCAACGAGACGAGTCCACTAATTATGGGGGCTTGGATGTTGCAACAATGTCAGATTGTTCATGAAGTTTCTAGTCTCTTATTCTCATTATCAGTACTTCTTTCTTCCAGGAGGATAACAGATAGTTTGGAAACTTGTGCTCATCTTCAAAGCTCATCATCGAGTAGCACTGAGTTAGCAGGCTCGTGAAAATCTGAATCAGACCCTTGTGAGGTTGATCTTAGGGATCAGCATATCTAACAAGTCCCTAGGTGATATTTATGTAGCCTAAAGTCTAAGACCTTTTGCTTTCAGGTAAATACAAATATCAACATTGCTGTCAATCACAAGCCCATGCAACCTAGTGTTAATTATGGTACTTTATGGGGCAAATCCGTCTGTAACAGGGAATTTACTCCACAGCCAAGCACATGGTCTCCCTACGGTGTCTTTACCGGTAAATGCCCAGGGACTGCATTCATTTTTCATCATCTGAAGACCCCTACCCTGTCCCGTACACACGTTTGGTCTTTTTTCCTGCCTTGACTTTCAAAGGACTGCACCAGATGATTCATCTCTCCTACTTCTGCATTTCTTTTACTTTTTTTTCCTGCTTATTCTGCCCATTTGCCTTGCTCCAAGTTCAGTGTTATTTTTGTTATATATATTTAAAAAAAGTTTTTTAACGTTTTATTTATTTTTGAGACAGAGAGAGAGCATGAACGGGGGAGGGGCAGAGAGAGAGGGAGACACAGGATCGGAAGCAGGCTCCAGGCTCTGAGCCATCAACCCAGAGCCTGACGCGGGGCTCGAACTCATGGACCGCGAGATCGTGACCTGAGCTGAAGTCGGACGCTTAACCGACTGAGCCACCCAGGTGCCCCTGTTATATATATTTTTAAATGTTTACTTATTTATTTTGAGAGACAGAGAGGTAGAGAGCAAGCAGGGGAGGGGCAGAGAGAGAGGGAGACAGAGAATCCCAAGGAAGCTCCGCAGCTGTCAGTGCAGAGCTGGACCTGGGGCTTGAACTCAGGAACCATGAGAGCAGGATCTGAGCTGAAATCAAGAGTCTGACGCTTAACCGACAGAGCACTTAGGTTATATTTTTATACATACTTTCTTCCTCAGTGATTTTACTCGTTGTGATGACTTCCTTCTATCATCTAGATACTATTAACAGTTCCAGTTTTGGTGGTTAAAATTTTTTTTATGTTTATTTATTTATTTTGAGAGAGAGGAAAAGCACAAGTGGAGTATGGGTAGTGAGAAGGTGAGACAGAATCCCAAGCAGGCTCCACACCATCAGAGCAGAGCCTGATGCGGGGCTCCAGCTCATGAACCGTGAGATCATGACCTGAGCCGAGATCAAGACTTGGGTGCTTAACTGCACCACCCAGGTGCTTGCAGTTTTGGTGATTTTAATCCAGTGTTTTTTCTACTATTCCACTCTGCCTGTAAGATTATCATCCATGAAACTCTGATCCCATTCATTTCTATCTCTGCCAGTGCTAACAGCCTTTTGACTCATGCCTTGAAAATGGCCACATAAGCCACATTCTGCACAATTGTGTTTATATGCCATTCAGTCGTACTTCAAAGTGAATGCTGTCCCCTGGAGTTGTGCACCATAGTAGTCCCCATTCTCCCAATCACCCTGGCTTATAACCATGCAGCCAGACTTCTTTACATTGTTTACATTGTCATTTATTTCTACATTCAGCAATAGAGCACAGCTGGGAGCGGCTGACACAGAGCCAGGGAAATGCATCCATCAGCAGTCGGTTCTGCATGACAGCACAGAATAGAGAACAAAGATGGATCTGAGGGCAAACAGACCCAGGATCACCATGCCAGTATACCTACATTCAGGAAATGTATTTTTGTGTGGGTTAGCGTGGGATCTATTAAGCAGAAATTTTTCCAGGAGGGGGAGGAGTTCTGAAATCATGCCCTGGCAACTAACTTCCTCTTGAGGGAATCCCTGAGTAAGCTATAAAGAGGTAAAGCAAGACAAAGGAATACCTTATTTTCACTGAGGTTTGGACACCAGTCTTCAAGTAGAACTCCAGGAGTTGGGGGTAAGCCATGCAGAAGGCTCCTTTTATGTCAAGTGAGCCAAACCCTCAAACCAAAGTGGGCCACATGGCTTTCTCTCTTGATTCTACACTTCTGCACGAGCTCTTCAAATTTGTGACTTAGGATATGTATGGGCAAAAGGGCAAAGTGGGCCAGAATCAAAGAGAGATACAAAGAAGATCAAGAGAGTGTGTGCCCTGATATGAGACAGCTGGCTAATGTTGCCTCTTGAGTGTGGCTCAGGCCAGGCCATAGATCTAGACTTAGCTATCATGTGGTAAAGGAACAATGAGACACGGTAGGGTCGCAGTAAGGGAGCAGGCCCTGGCCTGCTGAGTACAGCCCAGCCTGTGCTGAGTGGAAGAGAATGGAAAAGGGGGACCACCCAAAACAACGTGTTGACTTTCAGCCCTTTCAAAACCTCTTACAATGTGACTCAAGTCCATCGTCTACCCTCTAGATTTGGGGAAGGAAGTGCAGTTCTATCTCTGTGCCAGAGCAAAGGGGGCACAGAGAAAAAGGAGTCATGGTGCCTGCTCTGAGGAGGCTCACACATGTGATTGGAGGAAGCTAACCTGTAATTATTCCTCTTCCCTTCTCCAGTGTCTGTCATGAGCATGGCAGGTGCTTTAAAAATGCTAACATAGGTTGATTGATGTCATAAAAATAAGAAAGTAAAAAGCTTCCTGCTTTTTGATATTCACCAATACGGAAGCACATAGAAGTGTCATGCTAGCCAGACCAAATATTAACCTGGAATTAGACACTTTCAAGTACATCTCTGCCGCATGACTTTGAGCAAAGGCGTCCAGCGTGTAGCGTTAATGTATATCATTACAAAACTCACCAATTATAGTGCTTGCTGCTATTTCTTGTATGCGACTTTGTCTTCCCAACTCTTCATTGATTGAAATACCAATAATAGAATTGAAAATGTGAACCTGAGGCACCTGGGTGGCTCAGTTGCTTGAGAAACTGACTCTTGATTTCGGCTCGGGTCATGATCCCAGGGTCGCAGGATCCAGCCCCGTGTTAGACTCTGTGCTGAGTGTGGAGCCTGCTTGAGATTCTCTCTCTTGCTCTCCCTCTACCCCTCCCCTGCACATGTGCATGCTCTCTCTCTCTCTCTCTCAAAAAACATTTTTTTTTCAAAAAGACAAAGAAAAAAAAAATAAAACATGAACTTAACCAGTGTTAAAGGATGTTCTCTGAGCGATACTTTCATCATGTAGGAGTTTGGAAAAAAAGTTTCTTAAAAACAGTTTCCCAGGTTTCTTCTGGTCATAACAATATCTTTGCATTTATTATAGAATACAGGTTCTCAGGACTCTTGGAGATTCTGAGTCAGTAGATCTGATGCGGGGCACCAGGAAATTGGAGTTTTTAGCAAGTACCCCATGTGAGTTTTATGATCAAGGAACACAATTGTAAGGTGTCTGTCTCTGAAATCTAATATTCTATAATTCTATTGTAATCTCTTGGACCACAATGAACATATCTCTAATGGCTGTATCAGAGTCAGCATTGCACTGAGAACAAAGAGGGTGTTCAGTATTGACTTAATTGATCATTGGTGAGCATTTGACAGATTCTCAGCCTTCAATTCATATGCATATTTTTTTCAATATACGAAATTTATTGTCAAATTGGTTTCTATACAGCACCCAGTGCTCATCCCAAAAGGTGCCCTCCTCAATACCCATCACCCACCCTCCCCTCCCTCCCACCCCCCATCAACCCTCAATTTGTTCTCAGTTTTTAAGAGTCTCTTACATATGCATATTTTATAGCCAGTGGCGTTTGGATGGTGACTTGCAGGTGAAAATGGATCATTAGAAACAAGGTTATTGTGATTTTCAAAGCATTTCACATTTCCCAATGTCTTTTTATTATGGGCGCTCTTGCAAACCTCATTACAACCTGATAAAGTAGTTAAATTGCTATTACTGATATTTTACAAATGTAAAAGTCCTGAATTTTAAGAACCTCCTCCCTTTTTCCTCAGCTACTGCATATGGAATTAAGATTCAAATTCTTATCTCAGGGTTCTTTATGATCTTTAAGATCTTTCTATCAGCCTACTCTTCTAACACTGGCAATCTTGCCTGTTCTTGTTGTAAACCCAGCAGAAGAGAATTCACTACTTTATTGATGCATAAAAAGACTAGCATTGGAAGTGAAACCAGCTAGTACCAAAATTGATAACTCTTATTATATACAAAGCATGAGGCCAAAGTGGAATATTCAAGAATGTTATTGCCTCTCAAAAAAAGGACTTTAGTAATTTCTAATGAGCTCAAGAAAATGCCCATCCAGTCCAATCTATACATCCTCATATGTCATCATTTTCCCACCACAATATTGACCTTCATTCTTCTAAGTGATGTGAGTACATGGTGTACTTTTGAGAGGGTTGGGGAATGACCCCTAATGAGTTAGCAAGAAATTTTTAAGTCTCCCTTCAGAGGATAAACTCAAATTAGAGGGATAATTGAACATCCATTGCAGGTGCTTGTAAAATGTTCAAATTCTTGAGGTCCACCTCAGACTGACAAAATCAGAATTTCTATGATTGGGTCCTTTATAGGATATTTATGCACAGTTACAGCAGAAATACTGCTGGAAAGAGCTTGACCTGATTATGTGTATAGCGGCAAATCTTTTTTTGAGGAGCTAGTTCCCTAAGTATATGTCAAACTTGTAGCAGCTTTCTGTGGCACCTCTAAGAATAGATCAACACCAATGAAAAAGGTGTTTGGGGCACATAGCATTTTGTCTCAGAGGAATTAAAATATCAGATACTTTACCTCTCTTATTTTTTTTAATGTTTATTTATTTTGAGAGAGAGAGAGCATGAGTGGGATAGGGGAATAGAGAGAGGGAGGGAGAGAATACCAAGCAGGCTCTATGCTGTCAACACAGAGCCTGACACAGGGCTCAATCCCATGAACCGTGAGATCATGACCTGAACTGAAATCAAGAGTTGGACGCTCAGTGGACTGAGCCACCTAGGCTTCCCTTACCTCTCTTCTTGATAGCAGAAAAAAACAACAAAAAAAAACCCATGAGTTTGAGAGATGAAAGGACAGAGCAGCATTTTTTTTTAACCAAGTTAATTGTTATTTTCTATTTGATCTCATTAGTCTGAATATTTTTTGGGAAATAAGCAACTGTATTCTTTGACAGTATTATTAAATCCTAAATTGTGCCCATTTGTATGTGGCTTGTATTTATACAATCAGAAAAGAAAATAATTCTCAGGTCAGCCATCTCCAAACAATTTCCATTGGAAATAAAATATTTTAAAAATCTACAGATAGCAAGTGTTGTTTGGCCATGAGCTCTATCAGAGCTGGGGGAAAAGTTAAAATGAAAAAGTTGAGAAACCCTGAAATGTTAAGTTATAGTACAACTCCACCTGATGGATATCTGTTGAATTTCACTTGTGTTGAGAAACACTATATATATGAGATGCCATCTGAATTTATATTTGATCACAATTATGTGACAGTTAAATGGTTAGTGATATGGATAGAGAAAGGGCTGGAAGACAAGACATCCAGATGTAAACAGCTTTTGATATGTGTAGAAAACTTGCAGTGAAAATATTTTCTGTATTTAAAATTTTTCCATATTTTCATCTATATCTATATCTATATATATATGTAAACTTAACAGTGAAAAAGGTTAGCAAAATACATTTTTTAAAAGTAAGAAACATTTTACAAAGTGCCGACAGGCAGTTTTTGGGGGCTGTCTCCATGATAAAAAGGTTATGCTGCTTAGCTCTTGTATCCTGTTTTTAATTGGTTGTGACTTGTAATCCAATAGTTCAATAAAAACAGAAGTGAGATAATTGCATTTTACTTCCACCTTTTCCACTAACTTGGTTTGCTATTATGGGCAAATAATTTAATATCTCTGCTTCGGTTTTCTTCAGTGAAATGAGGACAACCACATTAGCTTTTTTCTAAACTTTAGCATCAAGAATTAATTGAGGCAATGACTGGAAAGAATCGCTAGTACATGAAGAAAATGTTCATTAATATTCTGCGAGATAATATCGTTATTTCCTTGAGCAGTTTAGTAATACTAGCAACCTAAAACTTTTTTTGTCAACTAAACCTAAATAAGGAATGACAAAAAATAAAAAAGATTTTGGTGAAATCAATAAAAATGAATAAAATAGGTGGAAATGGAGATCTGTTCAACTAAGCATAAAAAAATATTGGATATGCTTCATAAATCAGTTAACCCTAGGTGCTAAAAAATCACATTAGTAGCTTAAATAAGATAGAAGTTAATTTTTTTAAGTTTATTTATTTTGAGAGAGAGAGAGAGAGAGAGAGAGCGCAAGTCATGGAGTTGGGGAGGGGGGAGAGAGAGAGAGAGAGAATGAGAGTCCCAAGTAGGTTCTGTGCTGCCAGTGCACAGCCTGACATGGGGCTCAAACCCACAAAACCATGAGATCATGAGCAGAGCCAAAACTAAGAGTCAGATGCTTAACCGACTGAGCCACCGAGGCACCCCAGAAGTTAATTTTCATTGTAAGAGTCTGGAAATGGGCATCCAGACTGGTAGGGGCACTATCACTAACATTCCCTTGAGTGATAAGAATTTAGTCATAAAGACACATCCAACTTTTAGAGAGGCTTAGAAATGTAATCCCTAAGTGTTTACTGTATTATTAGGGAAAGGGGTTAATTTTTTTTTTATGTTTTGTTGTTTTGTTTTAGGCTAACTAGCATTCGGTTCATTATAATTACACTTAGTTTGGTTTCTGGTTACACTTTGCGAAATCATTGCATCATTGTAAGGAAACTATATCCTACATTTACTCCCTCATGATCTCATCCCATCTGATTGCTTTAAATTATACCAAATGTAATTTATATTTCCAGCTTTGATCCTTGATGGAAATATACCAGAATGGTATAGTGAACATCCACTTGGACACCTAACATCTCAAATTTAACATGTTAAGTCAGTTAATGGACCAACATTCACCCAAAATCCAGAAGTTGGATTTCATTTCTCCCTGTCATGTGAAGTCAATCCCTGACATTTCCATTTTTTCTTTCTTCAACTGCTAATAGAAACTCTGAGTTTTAGATAGGCACCTGGCATCCCAGCTACAGACTAGTTTTCCAGCTTCCTTTGCAGTCACATATGGTCACATGACTAAGCCCTGTTTTATGGGATAAAGACCGAAGCCACCCATGTAATTTCCAGATCATGCTCATAAAAGAAGTGATGGCAGATGGAAATCTCATACTTGTACACAAACATTTATAGCAGCTTTATCCATAAGAGACAAAAATTAGACAGAATGAAATGTCCATTAAAAGATGAATGTATAAACAAATTGTGGTATATCTATTCAATAGAATAGTTCTCAGCAACAAAAGGGAATAAACTGCTGATACACACCACAACATGAAAAAATTTCAGAAACATTAGGCCGAGTGACAGAAGCTTTACACAAAAAAGTACAAACTGCATGTTTACATTTATACTGAATCCTAGAACAGGAAAAATTATTCCATCCTACTTGCATAGTAGCAAAAAGGTTAATGGTTTTCTGGGAGTATTCACTGCAAAGAGGCAAATAGGAACTGTTTTGAAATGATATATATTTTCCATATCTTGAGTTTATTGGTAGTTATACAGGCAGATACATTTGTCAAAATTCATTGACCTGTAAACTTAAAATGTGTATAATTTATTGTAGGTATATTATATATGCCCCAATAAAGTTGGGTAAAAGAAAAGATAGCCTTATTTGCAGTAGAAACCAAATGGTAACAATTAAAAATTAATCATGTTGAAAAGAAACAGTTCTCAGAAATAGAAATACAAATGGCCATTAGAAATGCTTAAACTCACTAGGAGTACATGTAAATTGAAGATATGATTTAGACATATCAATTATCGAAAAGACAAAGAGGATTCCAGTTTCTGATCGGGCCTCTAAGAAGCTTTGGAATCACCATTCATTCCTAACAAGTGAAAAGTTGAACAGACTGAAAACTCAGCAATGCTCCTTAGATCTGTAAGAAAAGTATGCTCACCGGGAAAACCACTGCCTCTAAATTGTAGACACCTATAGGCAAATACAGAGAACCACAGCTTGCTGGAACAGAAACTTGGGAACCAGTGCCAGGGTAGAGGAACTTGAACTGTGATTGAGGAATTCCTGGAGGTGCAGTTTAACTCAGAGTTAAAAACTCTAGAGAGATGCACTTATTGGAAGGATGCCACACTTTTGTGAGCTTTGCGTTCTGAAATTCTACCAGGTTCTCACAGAGAATATTGGATGAACATGCCCTCATGCTTCCAGTAGGGGGAGGGGAATTTTTTTCTTCAAATACATCAAAACATTCTGTTCTAAAGAAGGTCTACCCACAGGGGTTGCACCAGGGTGTCTCAGTTAGTTAAGCATCTGACTCTTGATTTCCACTCAGCTCAGGTCTTGATTTCAGCTCAGGTCATGATCTCATGGCTTGTAAGATTGAGCCCAGCATCAGGCTCTGTGCTGACAGTGTGGAGCCTGCTTGGGATTCTTTCTCTCCCTCTCTTTCTCTGCCCCTCCCCTGCTTGTATGCACATATTTTCTCTCTCTCTCTCTCTCTCTCTCTCTCTCTCTCTCAAAATCAATAAATAAATGTGTGGTTTTTTTAAAGAAAGCCTACCTGCAGGAGAAATTGTTTAACCAAAGTCTAACCTGATGGCATTTTATTAAAACCTAACTGATGGGGATGAAGGGAAATGCCCAACTTTAGCTGGCTTTAGCCATCCTGTCCCCCTTAAATGGGAAGCAAAACAACTGAGAAACATATGAGAAGTCAAAGTCCAGAGGCACAGGCTCAACAAAGGACTGAAACAATTATAGGACTTGATTGTTTCCTCTCCTTCCACACTTTCTACCACATTACTAAAGGCATTACAGCAATTCCTTTTACCTAGTACACTGTGTCCAGCTGTAAGAAAAAAGATACTAAAAGGCAAAAACAAAACGAAATAAAACATAGTTCTAAGAGACAAAGCAAGTATCAGAACCAGACTCAGATATGGCAGGCATGTTTTGGCATGATCAGCTTGAGAATTTGAAACAACTATGGTTAATACACTAAAGGCTTTAATGGATAAAGTAGACATCATGCAAGAACAGATGGGCAATGTAAGCAGAGAGATACATATTCTAAGAAAGAACCAAAAAGAAATGCTAGGAATCAGATATACTGTAGCAGAAATGAAGGATGCCTTTGATGGGATTATTACTGGACTGCATATGGCTGTGGAAAGAATCTCTGAGCATGGGGATATCTCAAAAAAACCTAAAATTGAAAAACAAAGGGGTAAAATCTGAAAAAAAAAAAAAAAAAAAAAGAACAGAATTTCCAAGTGCTATGGAGGTGCAAGATACATGTAATGGAAATAACAGAGAAGAGAGAAAGGAACAGAAGAAATATTTGAAGCAAGAGTGACTGAGAATTTCCCCAAATTAATGTTAGATACAAAACTACAGATCTATGAAGCTCAGAGAATACCAAGCAGAGTAAATACCAGTAACTATACCTGGGTATATCATTCTCAAATTATAGAAATCAAAAACAAAGAAAAAAAGCTTAAAACAAGGCAGAGGCAGAAACACCTTACCTAGAAAAAAGCAAAGACAGGAATTATATTGATTTCTCCTTAGAAACTGCAAGCTAGAAGAGAGTAGAGTTAAATATTATATTTTAAATGCTTATTTGTTTATTTTGAGAAAGAGAGAAGGGGAGAGGCAGAGAGAGAGTGGGAGAGGGAGAATCCCAAGTGGGCTCCACACTCAGTAGGGAGCCCAACATGGGGCTGTCAGAGACCCCATGACCATAAGATCATGACCTGAGCTGAAATCAAGAGTCAGACACCCAACCAAATGAGCCACCCAAGTGTCTAGATTTAAATATTTACAGTGTTGAGAAAAAAAATCCCACCAACTTAGAATTTTGTATCCTTAAGAATTTACCTACTTGTGATTAGCACTGTTGTATGTAGTGATGAATCACTAAATTCTACTTCTGCAACTAAGATTACACTGTATGTTAACTAACTGAAATTTAAATAAAACTTTGAAACTAAAAGAGAGAGAGACAGAGGGGGAGAGAGAAGCCTATGGAAAAACTGTATGCTAAAAAAAAAAAAAAGGTGGTTACCCAGAATTATCCTTCAAGAAGGAGAAATAAAGAATTTTACAGGCACACAAAAATTGAGGAATTTGTTTCTAGTAGACTTCCCTTGAAATAAATGTTAAAAGTTCTTTAGAGAGGAAGAAAATGATATAGGCAAGAAGCAGATCTATATAAAGAAAAGAGCACTGGAGAAAGAACAAGTGACAGTAAAAGAAAAACTTTTATTTTTCCTTTTCTTATTCTAAATTGAGTTAACAGTTAACAGTTTGTTCAAAATGGTAAGAGTTAACTTTGCAAACTTACAGTACATATATATGCTTATATATGTATAGTATATATGCATATATATGTGTGTGTATGTGTGTGCGTGCTTATATATAAATAAAATGAATGACAGCAATGGTACCATGAAAGTGACAGAAGAATTAAGATTATTTTGTTATTATGAGGTACTCACACTCCCCATCAAGTGATACAGTGTATTTGAAAGTGGACTGGGATGAGTCGTAAATGTATATTACAAGCAGTAGGACAACTACTGAAAACATTAATTTTTTTAATGTTTATTTTTGAGAGAGACAGAGACAGAGACAGAGCACAAGTAGGGAAGGGCAGAGAGAGAGAGAGAGAGAGAGAGAGGAAGAGAGAGAGAGAGAGAGAGACAGAATCTGAAGCAGGCTCCAGGCTCTGAGCTGTCAACACAGAGCCCAACATAGGGCTTGAACTCATAAACTGTGAGATCATGACCTGAGCCAAAGTAGGATGCCGAAACAACTGAGTCACTCAGGAGACCCTAAAAAACATTTTTTAAAAAAAGGCATAACTGATATGCTAAGAGAGGAGAGACAATGGAATTCTATAAAATGCTCAATTAAAACTACAAAAAGAAAAAGTGGAAGACAAAAATAAGAACAAAGAACAGAGTAACAAATTTTAAGAAGCACCAGATGTTATAGATATTAACCCAACTATGTTAATATTCACTTTGAATTTCTGTGGTCTAAATGTACCAATTAAAAGACAGAGAATGTCAGAGTGGATTGAAAAACAAAACCTGGGGAGAGAGGAAGATGGTGGCAGCAGAGGAGGATGCTAATCTCTCCTTGTCCCGCTAACACAACTAGATAACTATCAAATCATCCTAAATATCCTAGAAATTGACCTGAAAACTGACTGAACAAACTCCACAACTAAAGGGAGAGAAGAGGCCACATTGAAGAAGGACAGGAGGCATAACTGGCTTTTTTTTTAACATATTAAAGAAGGCAGAGAATTAGACAAAATGTGAAGATGGAGGAATTTATCCCAAATGAAAGACCAAGGTAAGGCCACTGCCAGAGATCTAAATAAATAGATATGAGTAACATGACTGATGGATTATTTAAAGCAATAACCATAAGGTTACTCACTGGGCTTGAGAAAAGAATAGAAGACATCAGTGAGACCCTTACCATAGTGATAAAAGAGTTAAAAAAGAATCAGAGATGAAGAGTGCAATAAATGAGATTGGAAACAGGCTAGATGCAATGAACAGCAGACTGGAAGAAGCAGAAGAAAAAATTAGTGACCTAAGCCTCTTGCTCTGGGAACCCAAGCTGGTGCAGCCACTCTGAAAAACAGGATGGAGCTTCCTCAAAAAATTAAAAATAGAACTACCCCATGACTCAGCAATTGCACTACAGTTACTTACCTGAAGAATACAAAAATACTAATTCAAAGAGATACATTCACCCTGATGTTTTATAGCAGCATTATCTACAATATGTAAGTAATGGAAACAACCCTAGTGTCCATAGGTAGATGAATGGATAAAGAAATGTGATGTATATCACAATGGAATATTACTCAGTCATCAAAAATGAAATCTTGCCATTTTCCACAACAAGGATGGAACTAGAGAGTATAATGCTAAGTGAAATATGTCAGAGAAAGACGAATACCATATAGTTTCACTCATACGTGGAATTTAAGAAACAAAGCAAATGGGCAAAGGGGAGAAAAAGAGAGAGAGGGAAACCAAGAAACAGACTCTCAATTATAGAGAACAAACTGATGGCTGCTAGAGGAGAGTTGGGTGGGAGGATAAATTAAATAGTTGATGGAGATTAAGGAGTCCCATCGCTATGAGCGCCGGTGCCCTATCAAGTGTTACATCACTATATTGTACACCTGAAACTAATATTACATGGTATGTTAACTAACTAGAATTCAAATAAAAACTTAAAACAATTTAAAAAATAAAAAAGAAAGACAAAAGCCAACTATATGGTGAGCTGTGCCAACAGCTCAGAGCCTGGAGCCTGCTTTGAATTCTGTGTCTCCCCTCTCGCTGCCCCCGCCTTTTTGCTTCTCTCTCTCTCTCTCTCTCTCTCTCTCTCTCAAAAATGAATAAACATTAGAATTTTTTTAATTAAAAAAATAAATGTAAAGACCCATACAGATTAAAAGTAAATGGATGGAGAAATATGAAACATGCTAACCTACTCAAAATAAAGCAGGAGTATTAAATTCAGACAAAGCTGACTTCAAAGCAAGGAAAGGTATTGGGACTAAGGAGAAGCATTACATAATGATAAAAGGGTCAATTCTCCAAGAAGATGTAACTCTTAGGCATTTATGTGCCTAACAACAGGGTGACAAATTATGTGAGGGAAATACTGGTAGAACTATAAGCCAAAATATATAAATCCACTATCAGTTAGAGATTTCAACACCCCTCTGTCAGAAATAGATAGATCCAGCAGGCAGAAAATCAATCAGGCCATAATTGAACTTAACACCATCAATCAACTGGATATAAAGGACATCTATTGACTACTTTATCCAACAACAGCAGAATACACATTCTTCTAAAATCACATGGAACATTCACCAAGATAGACCACATTCTAAGCCATAAAACACACATTAACAAATTTGAAAGAATAGAAATCATATAATGTTTGCTCTCAGACCACAGTGTAACTAAAAATCAATAAAGCATGATCGCTGAAAAATCCCCCAAATACTTGGAGATTAAACAACACTCTTCAAAATGACACATGGTGAAAATAGAAATCTCAAGAGAAATGAAAAAAATATTTTGAACTATATGAAAAAGAAGACACAACTTATCAATATTTGTAGGATACAACAGTGCTTTTGGGGAAATTTACAACATTGAATGTATACGTTAGAAAAAAAGAAAGATCTAAAATCAGTCATCTCAGTTTCCACCTTAGGAAACTAGAAAGATCAAATTAAATCTAAGGTAAGCAGAAGAAAAGAAATAATAAGAATTAGAACAGGATTAATGAAATTGAAAATAGGAAAACAGTAGAGAAAATTAAGAAAATCAGTTGTTGGTTCTTCGAAATAATCAACAAAATCAATAATTCTCTACCCAGGCCACCTAAGGTAAAAAGAGGACACAAATTTCTAACATCAGAAATGAAAGAGGAGAGGATCACTATAGATCTACTGGACATTAAAAGAATAATCAATGAATACAGTGAATACAATGAACAACTCTAGGCCTACAAACGTCATAGCCTAGATGAAATGGACTAATTCCTTGAAAAATACAATGTGTTAAACACACATGAAGAAATAGACTATCTGAATAGGCCCGTATATATTAAATAAATTGAATCAATAATTAATAACCTTCACAAATGGAAAGTACCAGGCCCAAATGGATTCACTGGTAAATTCCACCAAACGTTGAAGGAAAATTACACCAATCCTGTACAACCTCTTTCAGAAGATAGAAGCAGAGGGAATCCTGATTCATTCTATAAGGCCAGCATCACCTTAATACCAAAACCAGACAAAAACATTGTAAGAAATCTACAGACCAATATCTCATGAGCGTAAGTGCAAAAATTTTGTCTTCGTTTCCATAAATTGTGGGATCACCCTTCATTCCTCAGCTTTTTATCTAGTCAATTCCAAGTCCACTAATGAATTTTTCAGTGTGAATACTGGATCCTTTCACTTTCCCTTTAATATTGCTTCTTATGCCCAGGCCTGGCCACTAGTATGTAATTGACTTGACTATAGCAATAACTTCTAAATCAGTCTCCTTTTGCCAGAGTATGACTCCCACTTCTTTTCTTCCCCCTTCCCCACTTACCCTAATCCCTTTTCATGTTTCAGTAATGCTGGAAATTTTTAAATTCTTTAAACTTACCATATTTTAACTCACTGTGGGGAAGTTTGCATGTTCTTTTTTCTTTCTACCCAGAATGTTCCCTAATTTCAGCATCCCCCCAGCCCACCCAAACCAGTCTGGAGCTCCTACTCAACCATCTGGGCCAAACCTAGCTAGGACATCACTTGTGTTAAGAAGCCTTTCTTGAGCCTCTACTATTGGGTTAGTGTTCTTTGTCTGTGCTCCCACAGATTCACACAGTTTTAGCAGTTGTTATTCTGAATTCTTCTCTGTGTCTCTCATCTAGACTATTTTTTTTCCCTGTAAAGACAATAAAATTCTGTCTTGTTTATGTTTGTAGCCACTATATATCAAAGGACCTGGTATAGAGTAGATCCTCAGTAAGTATCTGGTGATTGTCCATGGTTTCACATTAGATGTATATGGTTTTCTGAGTTAGTGTGAACATGGGTACATAGATCATGTTAACTCAAAGTGGGCATAAGAATAGTAAATCTAGTTTGTTCTATACAGGAGAGAATTGTGACAGCTCCTTTGGAATGTTTTGAGAGCAACTTTTGCAAAGGTAAGGTGGTTATAAAATGTTTCACGAAATCTGATGAAAAATCTGCCCTTGGGGATGAGAACTGTAGGAGAACAAAGTTGATGAAAGAAAATTACTGTTAGACATCTCATGTCAAACAAACCTTGTAACTCTTGTTTTGTGCCTCCCAGCTTGAGTGCATAAGAGAAAAATGCAAATTTTCCAAATGAAGAACAGCTAACAGTGCATAAATCTCCAGAAGACAGTAGGATACACTTATTAAAACTTGGCAAGGATCAGAAATGAATGACTTTTTCTCTGAAATGCCAGCTTTTTTCTTTTTAAGATTAGCTTTTCCCTAAAGCTACATCAATTATAAATAATTGTCTGCTAGCAAAACGGGCACAGCTAAACTTAAAGCAAATAAACTAAGAAATGAAACTGATTAAAAAATAAACAAGAGATTTTAGCAGTTTTTGAGAGAATGGCTTCAAAAGAATGCCAAATGGCTTTCCTATCTTTGCATATATAGCAATATTAATTTAAAATTATGAGAGACATGGATTAATATTCTACAGATGTTTAAAAGAATTCTCTGGGAATCTACACTTGGACTTGACTTATAAAGAAAGTTACTTTTTATTGCAATTCTTCTGGCACTCATTTCAGTCAAATTTCTTTCTTCTGAACAACCAAAACCAACTAGTTTAAGTTACAAAGGAGAATTTAGTTTAAGGATACAGGGGTGTATCCTGAAACCCAAGGGCTAGGATGTAGCTACTCTTTAGGAAAAGGAGAGCCCCCAGAGAATCCCCTCTTCCTGTCTTTTTCCCTCCTTTTGTTTGTCTTTCTTTCTTCTTTCTTTCTTTCTTTCTTTCTTTCTTTCTTTCTTTCTTTCTTTCTT
>NC_064810.1:96152371-96169904 GCF_023721935.1 Panthera uncia
CTTTCTTTCTTTCTTTCTTTCTTTCTTTCTTTCTTTCTTTCTTTCTTCTTCCTGTGGTCCAAATGGCCAAATATTGCAACCCTAAGAATTTCTTAGTCTCAGTTTCACACTCTTGCAAGAGTGAATCTGACTGGTCTAGTTTGGACTCCTGTCTGCTAAACCATTGTAAGAGTGGGTTGGGTTGTGCAATAAAACATGGCTGCCATAGGGCACAGATTACTTCCAGGCAAAGAGAGGGGAATGAGTAGGGGATTATTGGTGTGCACCAGTATTGTTTATCAATCCCTGGATGGAAGCAAGAAATATTAACATCATATTAAATTAGAGGGTGCAGTAATAAAAAATGAAAGAAAATAATGTTATGCTCAAATAAAGTGTCTTTCCAAGTACCTTATGACATGAGTTCTAGATTTGCTTACTCTGGGACCTATTTACATGAATTGTATGTAAACTCTTCCTTTATCTTTGGTTACCCTCCATGTGCTAATGCCACTCTAATATATATGACCAGCCCAATCACTTTCCCAATATCAGACCTATATTTTATTTTTTTATTAATTCTTATTGCTATCACAGAAGTAAAAACTTCAAAACGGAACTACTTTCTACATCACCTCTTTGGTCCCTACTCTCTGTGAACTGTTCTCTATTCCTTGACAAGCACATGTCTTCAGTCTCCAAGTGCTGTTAGAGTTTACAAAATCTCTTGAATCTGTCTCATTTGGCCTGTCACCTCTGTATTGATTTACTCTACGCTCGCTGTTTCTACCTTTGACTAATATAGCCGTATTTTAAAATTGCCCCTTTGTTTCCATCTTCTCCTTTTGCTCTGTCCTCACGCTACCACCAGAATTACCTTTGAAGGATGCTGCTATAAGCATACTAGGATGATTATTTTCTGTTTTAAAAATAATTTTGGGGTTTCCATTTTGAATTGTATAATGTCTGAGATGCTTTTAAATTTGACCACAGCACTTTTTTTTTTTTATCCTTACCTCTCTGCCATATATACTGTGTTTGAACGACCCAGAGATTCTGGCCATGCCACAAACATGTCACAACCCCCTATTTTGTAAATATGATATTTGCTACATTCCATATCAATTGTCATTACATATCAATTTACATATTTACATATTACATTACATTACATTACATATTACATTACAATTTACATATTACATTACATATCAATTTCAGGTCTCTCATTAGATAGTGGGTTCCTCCAGGGTGGAGATGCTGTCTTTGTTCCTCTTTCTATCCATGTTTGGGCAGTGCCTGGGATAGAGCAGGTATTGAATAAAGGCTGACTGAATGAAGCTGTGCCCGTCCAACAAGCCTGTACATTTATTTTTCAACTGGGAAAGAACTGCACACTGCAGGAAGCAGAAATTTATCCTATGCCCTGATGATTTTCCTCGACTTGTGAAACATCAGTAATAATTGCCTTGTGTTAGGGAAATTTATTTGCTGAAGAGTTCTGTGTCATTGGTGACAGCCAGAAATTACAATGCTGAGAAAAGTTATAAAAGGACAATGTCACCTCCTAACTACACGTTTCTTCTTCCTTCTTTAAGTTGAGCCCTTCAGATGCTCTTAAATATATTTATATCATACTAATTCAGGGTTCTGAGAAATCTTTTTGTAATTTTATGTTGCCTCTAAAGCTCACTGTCCTTGACAATTTGAAAAATCCCATCCATATGTAATAGGATTTATTATATTCAGTGCCTGCCAGGGCTTAAAGGAAGAAGATGCGCCATTTCAAAGTAAGGTTATACTGCAGGACTTGTACAATGGAGATGGGAGAAAACTTGTAGTCCTGAACCGACTACCAACTCCTGCCTAGAAAAGGGTTTGAGGAGCCAAGAAGTAGAGTGAAGGTTGAGAGTACTTTTGGAAAGCTGCTTGTATGCTGTATCCCATCTCTCTTCAAAAGAGAAAGGCCTGGTAATATCAACGTGCAGTTATAGTAGATAAGAACATGTTCCATAAATCTGGAATGTATATGCTCCACAGTTTATTTAATTCACTCCAAAAGAAACCACTAGAATGGTAAAGCTGGTTCAAAAAGTTTTGAGAGGCTGGGGTGCCTGGGTGGCTCAGTCCGTTGAGCATCCGACTTTGGCTCAGGTCATGATCTCACGGTTTGTGGGTTTGAGCCCCACATCAGGCTCTGTGCTGACAGCTTGCTCAGAGCCTGCAGCCTGCTTCAGATTCTGTGTCTCCTTCTCTCTGTCTGCCCCTCCTCCGCTCATGCTCTGTCTCTGTCTCTCAAAAATAAATAAATGTTTAGAAAAATTTTGAGAGGCTACCTATATATAGACATCGACACAAGATATTGGTAGAGGATTTCTAGGTTAGATTTCGAACTAGTTAATGTACTACAGGGAAATGAAACCACAACCTCTGGAATTATTTTATCTAAAGTAAGGATCTTATCTGCATCTAGATGCACATGATATGAAAGATATAGATGAAAAAACCTACCAATTAATGTGTAACTTTACCCAGGCTTATGAATAGAATAGTAAATGATAAGCACACAAAGGTTTATTTTCCTAGAGAATAAGGTTATCTTTGAGTGGGCTCTTACAGTGGGCATTGAAAGGACATGTAATTATTCCTTTACCTTATTTTCATGTTTTGGACATGTCTGTTAACAGTTCCTGTCATTTCAGATCTGGTAAGACATGCATCACTGGGGTCCCCGCAAATGGAGATCCAGCAGACCGGTTTTTAACTTCCATCTGTGGAGTCATAAGTTCAACTGTTAAGCTTGCTGGTTGTTGGTATTTGAGCTAAAGAGAGGGGATTGTGTTGGCTGTCCTGTGCACTCACAGGGTGGCGGGGCAAAGTATGCAGGAGGATTTCCTGTAGGTCAGACATGGAACATGCAAAAATGTAAGTGAAAATGGGCCACTTAAAATTCTGTCCAGTAGGATCACTGAGACCCCTCAGGGAGAAGCAAGAATGATCACTTGAGGCCTTGGGGCTCAGTAAGGTGTTAGGAGAAGGCATCACCTGTCTCTAGAGGAATGCAGGTGAGAGGGCCTCCGTCGATGGGGGTGGGATGGTCTCTGGAGAATGGACTACTCGTAACACGTGGCAGGCTCAGTACCAGTCAGGTTAGAACTTTTCTGTTTTAAACCCTTTCCCGTGATTTCAATGTAGGTAATTACTAAGACCCAAGCAAGAATGGATGATGAGGAACAGAGACACAAGCCTTTTGTAACCGTTCTTGACTGCAGGCCTCCCTATATTCAGAAGGCCCAACCACCGCAAAGGGGAAGAACCTTAACACTACATCACATGCAGAGGTTTGAAGATTATATGGAACTGGACATTTTTGTAACTCTTCTAAGAACGTTTATCACCTGTGAGTGACCAGAAAGTTCTGAAGCCTGCCATGATTTTCCTCCAGACAGCAGGCTACCAAGTACAAAATAAGGTTACTTAATGAGCAGGGCTTGCTTAACGCAGGTGTGTGTGTGTGTGTGTGTGTGTGTGTGTGTGTGTGTGTGTGTGTGTTGTGTGAGAGAGAGAGAATATCTTTTTAAACATGACCTTGTAGCTGCCCTTTGAATTCAGTGAGTGTGTGTCCTACCTAGGTTTTATCAATGTGGGTAATTTTTATCTTTTTCCATCAAATATCCTTAGTTCAGAAAACTTGCATTCAAATCTTGTCTTCACACGGGTGCAATAGGCATGAATTTGCAAAAACCGTCAGGAATACTGTGCTCCTGATATAGATGTGGTAAACTTTTGCAGAATTGCCGGTGTCAGTTAAATGCACTCTGCTTCAGCAGAGAGGAAATCCTATCTCTAGAGGTGTCATTGTTTTTACATGTTTCATTTCATTTTGTCACTAATCATGGTTCTGAAAGACAAGCTCTTCAGATTTTTCAGTGTACCCTGTAACTTGGCATTAGCTTATTTTTTGGCTCTGCTTTGTTTTGCATAACTGTGCATAAGCTAAGCTATTTCTCTAAATATAAGTAAGCTAATGTCTTTCCAAAGCTTTTGACAAGTACCAGAATATTGTATACATTATTTTTATGAGTTTAATTTTACGATTGCACCAGTAAGTACATTGTAAGAATTCCTTTTTAATTTTTTTTTAATGTTTATTTATTTTTGACAGAGAGAGACAGAGCATGAGTGGGGAAGGGGCAGAGAGAGGGAGACACAGAATCAGAAGCAGGCTCCAGGCTCTGAGCTGTCAGCACAGAGCCCGACGCGGGGCTCGAACTCACGGACCGTGAGATCGTGACCTGAGCCAAAGTCAGACGCTCAACCGACTGAGCCACCCAGGCGCCCCAAGAATTCCTTTTTAAAGTAAAAATGTGCTGTACAGAAGTGATCAGAGGTTTTATGCAAAATACCGCTATTGATTGGGTCCAGACTGAAGTTGGTTTGCTCTTCCCTCTGTCTGGAATGTTCCTGGCCCTGATTGTCCCATGTCTTCCTCTCTCCCTGCATTCTGGGACTTCCCTGACCATCTAACCTAAATGTGAAATCTTAATTATTTTCTGTTTCTTTATTCTGCTTTGTTTTTTTTCAAAGCACTTGACATATATTTGTATGATTTTATATTGTCTTTCTGCCCCTACTAAATTACAAGTTTGATAACAGGGGTGCTATGTTTTCTTTACTGCAGTATTTCCAAGGTGTAGAAGAGTGAACTTTCTTTTTTTTAAATTTTTTTTTAACATTTATTTATTTTTGAGACAGAGAGAGACAGAGCATGAACGGGGGAGGGGCAGAGAGAGAGGGAGACACAGAATCGGAAGCAGGCTCCAGGCTCTGAGCCATCAGCCCAGAGCCTGACGTGGGGCTCGAACTCATGGACCGTGAGATTGTGACCTGAGCTGAAGTCGGAAGCTTAACCGACTGAGCCACCCAGGCGCCCCAAGAAGAGTGAACTTTCAATAAATATTTGTTAAATTAATGAATGAATGGACAAATGAATGGATACACACTGAAAATATCTTTCCTGGTAATTTGAAGAGCACGTCTGGAAAACAGTCCTGCATAAGAAAATTCTAGTAATATTATATGTCCACTTGAAAGTTGTCATTGTATTAGATTTAGCGAAAGGAGTTGGTGAATTTATGCCATGAACACTTAGATGACAATCACTGTAGCTATACCAGGATCACCATTTTTTTTTAACCATTTATTCAGAGCCAACTGTGGGCCTGGTTTAGTGCTAAAGACTTAATATACATTGTTTCATTTACTCTTCCATACTATACTATGTATGCACTAAGTGTATTATTATTTAATCAATCAAACTGAGTTTTATCTCTCACTCAAGGTCACACAACAGGTAAGTTGTGGCAGGACCAGGACTCAAACTCAGGTCTGCCTTAATTTCAAAGTCCAGAATCATAGCCACATCATTGTGTCTTTTTTCTTATCTATGCTAGTTGTCTTATACAACTGAATTTGCCGGGGGAAGATATTAGATGTGGTCTTAAATGTGTATTGGCAGACACATTAATGTGGAAAACAGTGGTGCAAATTTAGTATCTTAACCATAATAGTTGAGATTATTACTCCAGTTACAAGATAGATAACACTGTGGATGAGATAGAAGCTTTTGCACCAACTGACTGCAGAACCAACCACATATCCTACTTGAAGCATATAAAATAGAGATTAAAAAAAAAAAAACTACAGTATATTTAGGAAGCAAAAAATTTCACCACAGGTGACTGGAACAGAAAAGTTTGAGAAGCATGGGTTGATTATCTCTCTCTCCCTCTCTCCCTATATATTAGATTCGCACACACCATGGGTCATATATTTGGGTATAAAGAAAGCTCTTGAGCCCTAGATTCTAGTATTGGTTTTACCTATTGTGACCTTTGATAATCATGTGAACAGAGCACATATATGGGAGTTCTAAACTGCTTGGGTTATTCTTCTTGGGTCTGCCATTTTCTAGTTTTGTAATTTTGGGTCGTTATTCAAACTTTCTGTGCCTTAATTTTCTTAGGTATAAGTTGGGCCGTTAAGAGGATGAATTAAATATTACAGATAAAACTCTTAGAAGAGTGCTTGGAATGTGGCAGAAGCCCTTCCAGCAGAAAGCCTTCAAGGCCTGCTGGGTTTCTCAGCCCTGTCCTTTCTGAGAAGGTCCTTTCCCTGTCCCTGCTCTCCTGCACTCTCTTCTCTCTCTCTCCTCTCTTCTCCTTTCAGCTCCTCTCCCTGCTTCCCACTCGCGTCAGGGCTCCTTTGTGCCCTCTGCTGGTCAATGGCGGCAGGACCAAGTGTTCTGGTTGCTATGGCTACCGAGGCAACGCGGTAACCAAGGAGACCGAGGCGGAAGCTCCGGATAGCTCCAGCAGGCGGTGGTGACGCAGGCGGCTGGGGTCTCCAGGTGGGTCAGCAGGTTGCGGATGACTATGGTGGGCGGGCGGCGGGGCGGAGTGGCGACCGACAGGTCCGCCGGGTGCGGGACGCATGGCGGGACGGCGGGAAAGTAGACCGGGTTCCGGGTGGGGCTGGGGCGCCAGCCCTGTAGGTGTTTGCTGAGCGCTGCCGTGTGCCCGACACAGTGCCAGGCCCACGGGCTGCAAGACACGGCCTTGGCCTCAGGATAAAAGTCTTTTTCTATAAACAAAGAACTTTCCAGCCCGTGAGGTGAACCGAGAGTGAACCCCCAGGCAAGAAAACCAGGGCCTTGTCAATTATACCCCCTCTACAACCTGACCTTTTCAAACGCTACCCTTTTTTTTTTTTTATCCTTTGAAGTCAGGGGTGCCTTATGAGAAATTTGGTACTGTGGCAATCCAGTAGGACATCCCCTCTTGTAGCTTGCTTTCTGCCTGGGTGGCCACAGGCACCCGCTGTATTATAGAAGTCCATGCTTCCCAAGGTGACGGGTGGCAGATTCCTAAGAAATCTGAAGCTGTGGGAATTTTGTTGTTTTTTTTTTTCTTCTGTCCCCAAATCGGCACTAGAGGTGCTCATATATGGGTTCAGTTATGTATTTTTTTTTTGTAGCCTGACTTTTAAAATCCAGAGTTAGCAAGACTCATTAAAAAGAAGTCTTATAAATTTGAAGCTACACAGGATTAAAACTATGCAAACTGTATGCTTATGGAAAATGAAAACAAAAATAAGAACAAAAACCCCACCTTATTTTGTATCACCTTATTTTATAACCTACATAGAGGCCTGCCTGACCTCCCATGATATTTCCAGTTGTATTACACATTTATTTGTAGGTAGCTAAGTCTTTTGTCTATTTCTTTCAAAACACTTCGTACTTCCCACAGTTATTTTATTTGCTTTTTAATTTTTTCCTACTCTTTTCACCAGACTACAAGTTCAGTGAGGATTGGTACTATACCTGTTTGGCTCACCTTGTTTCTCAGAGCTTAATCCGATATCTGGCACAGAAGAGGTGTTCCTATATTTGTTGAATGTTCACCAGAGTCTTGTAGGATACATGGAAAAAAGAAAACAAAAAGATTTTGAAGTGGGAAAGAGGGTGTTTGTTTAATTTTTTTTCATAAGATTGTCCAATAAATTCAAAGCAGTAGGAAAAAGCTAAATATTTAAAAGTTAGCATATTATTATTGGCAGTATGTTGTATGTAGGCACTCTTCTAATTGCTGGGGATTCAAAGATCAGTGGCAGGACTGCCCTCAAATATTTGGGATGCTCACGGAAACCACACCTATAAAAGCAAAGCCGAAAAAATAGCACAAGGAAGCATATAATAGCAAATGAGTGTAATACGCATGATGTTCTTACAGAAAGAGAAGTTCACTTTTGATGGAAGAAATCTGCATTGTAGAGGTGGCCTTCCAACCTGGCAATGAATGGAATAAAACTTGGTGAGCAGAAAAGTGGAAAATAAAGCATAATGCTTAGGAAAATTAGAATGCATAATTGAAGCTCTCAAGTACCAAACAGAGCAGATGAGTAATTTTTTTTTTCCTTCTGGGTAAGGGGAAAAGTTTTAGAGAAGAAATTTATAACCTTGTATTACATGGAGGCAATTTGAAACCCAAAAGGTTTTCACCGGTGTTTAAAAACATTACTGTAAAATTTAGAAGGTAATCTGATGCCAAACAGTTCTTTCTCTACATTTCCTTTTAATGACAGGTTAAGAATATGAAAGGGAGAAGAATATGAATGATATGAATTCATCATTTTAAGGATGTAGAACAATTTAGATTTCAAGTCTTAAGAGCTAACAGGACTGGGAATAAAATTGTACATTCTGGCTTTGTCACCAATCTTTCCTTAATTTTCCCATTTCTAAGATATTCAGAAGAGACCACTTAGGATAATGGTGGATTGTATGAGAATGGGTAGGATAGATAAATATAAAAGAGCTTAGGATTCTGAATTTGATTTATGAATTAAATACTTTCATTGCTATTTGTAATCATATGAAGTTTTCAGTTGATAATAATCGTGTATTGATTTATGTTGTGCCTTTAAAACATTTTTTAAGCTATTGAGGAGTTTCTTTATATTAAATCTGACTCAGAGGCTCCTTATGAAAACCGATGAAGTCAGAGAAGCTGTGGTTTGAAAAAAACCTTGATGTTCCCTCATTCCCTTCTCAGGGTAGTTTCTAACGCTGCCCCTTCTCTGAACCCTGAGCTCTCTGGTGGCCCTTAAGGAGCCCGCTGATTTACAGACCATAAATTAGAGTCCTTTTGTTTGATATCCTGCAAATTGCGTGGGGGTGGAATTCTTATCATTTAATACATGGATAAACATGCTCAGAGACCACTCTAACACAAAGGTCCTCTGAACTTAAACCTAGCATCTTTTAACATTACTTATCATTTTTAGTTGACAACTATTTTAAAAAGATACCTTGCCCCTTGAGAGTGAAAGTAAACTTTCTTAATTGCTCTCAAGGGAACCTTCACATATAAGGTAAAAAAAAAAAAAAATGGGTGCCATGGGCACTATTTAATACCCTGAAGCAGCATTTATCGGCTGTGTTGGTTGGCTGAAAGGTTAAGTGCAGCTGAGAAGTCAGCACCTGATTTACTTTCATGGCCTGTGCTAGTAGAAAATGGCATATATTTATTTATTGGGCCACTAAAGCACAAGACATTATGCCAGGGATCATGTATTATCAGTCTTTTCCTTAGATTTTTAAAAATATTTGAATATATACATATATGTAGAATAAGGATACAATTCTTTTTAAGAGTTTAAAACTACCATTTTTATTGAAATTCATTTTTATTTAATATTTCTTGCTTGGGTATCCAGTTTCTAAGTGCTATGGCAAACATATTAGTCCATCCAAGAGAGTTTGCTTTTGGACCTTAAAATGTGTCAAAGTAAGGAAAAATTCTTATTTATTGGCTTTTGAATTTTCAAGTCTAAGATAATTTCAGGTCATTAGACTAATCAGCTAATCTTAGATAAGTTTTCAGTTACAAAAACTGTCCTATCTTGAAAACAGTGGTTTCCCCAACCTCCCATTCTGCCAGTGGTGCCATGGCAAATTCTAGAAGACTATGGCAACTCTTGATAAATACTCTGAGTTTCTAGGAGTATAAATCATCATAATTTCCTTGTTTCCATTCTGTGGTAGCTGGCCTTGATGCTTGAGTTGCATTCCCAGGATGAGGACTTATGTAGACGGAGAATCAAACCATCATGGACAATATTGGGTCATAGTATCTGTACACCTGTGGGGAGAAACAGGTTGGGGACAGAAAAATGATGCAGTCTAATAAGTCAGTTAACAAGAACATTTTCCAAATAACTATTAAACCTTTGGTATTTAATTATCAGAAAAAAAATGGAGTCACCTAAGGACAAGTGGAACTACAAAGTTCGCATAATAGGGAGTTTATCTCTATTTCCCTGATTCCATTAAATGACTAAAGTTTTGTGCTTTGCAATTCTTCCTGCTGACATTATTATCTCCTTGCTGTCCCAAGAAAGGTGACTAATTCTCTGTTGGTTTTACGAAAGGAAACAGGCGGAACAGCATGACTCACAATTATAATCTTGCTTTTCTCTTCATACGAGAAAATTGGCTTATGTGTGTGACTTGATAAAACATTTAACTGAGAGGGAGCCTTACTAATTGCATTCAATGAAGTGAAATGCCCCCAAATAAGACCATTTATTGGTTAAATCACATTATCAGCAGAGCTATACATCTGAATCATCTCATCCTAATGAAATTTACAGACTTTTTTATTCATTTCAGTCTTCATGTGTACGTTCAGCTTTATGCATACGTACATATACAGCTGACCATTGAACGATGTGGGGGATTAGGCGCACCAGCACCCCACACAGTTAAAAACTCACGTATAATTTTTGACTTTATTTTTTGATAATGGTGGCAATGATAACAGTATGAAAGTTTTCTTGAAAAATTTATCACAGTAGACTTAGGGTCCAGCAGTTGGATTTCCAAATAATGATCAAAAAGAGATAGAGACTCTTTTTGAGTAGGATTATTCCTGAAGTCTTTTTTAAGTGAGACAATGTTTTTACCTACAAGGAAGGGGTAGAAGATGATGTATCCTCCCTCCGCAAAAGCAAACCAAATCTTAGTTTTCCAGGGGTTATCTTTAGTTTTCTTTGACATTCATTTTAGCTTTGAGAGAGAGGACTTGGTACTTAAGAAACGAGTCTGAGTTAAATGTCCCTCCTAAGTATTTCCTTCTGTTGGAATGTTCCATGGTATTGTCATTGTGTGGCTTTCCCTTTGATTTTGAGTTCTTTGAGGGAAAACACTGTATCTTATTTACCATTGTGATATCAGTACCCATAAACAGGTCAGGAAGGAGTAGCTACATAAATGTTTACCGGGGGTGCCTGGGTGGCTCAGTTGGTTGAACATCCAACTTCAGCTCAGGTCATGATCTCGCGTTTTTGGGAGTTTGAGCCCCGTGTCTGGCTCTGTGCTGACAGCTCAGAGCCTGGAGCCTGCTTTGGATTCTGTGTCTCCCTCTCTCTCTGCCCCTCCCCAGCTCTCTTTCTCTCTCTCTCTCAAAAGTGAGTACTTAAAAATTAAAAAAAAAAACAAAACAAAACACAAGTGTTTATTGAAGGCACAAATACACTTAGTCTTATGATGCATCTACTACTTTTCTTACAATATAAAATTATTTTGTATAATTCTATTTGAAATTATCTTCAGAAATAAATTCCTTCAGAATTTTCTCCAAGGTAGTAAAAATCTACCCTTTCAGGGTAGATTTGATTTTTTGGAGGTAGAATAACTTGAAACTAGATTTCAATGAATAAAGTATTCACTCCTGCCAAACAATATCTATTTTTTTAATTTAATTTTTTATTTTTTTAAATTTACATCCAAATTAGTTAGCATATAGTGCTATAATTTTTAGTTTTAAATGAGGCACAACAAAGTAGATTTGTATGTTTGTTGGGTATATGACAGACTCTGCAGGAGGTTTCAAAGAGGTATTCCAAAAATGTCTTGATCAGTGGTTGCATCATTGAAATTATGATATAGTGTCCCAAAGGAACAAAACTGAAGAATTGCACATTTGATTATGTAGACTTCCATGTGACAATAACCTTCCATTTGGTTACTCCTATTCTGATGCCTTCTCTCCTTAAGTTTTCGAGCAAAGCTTCTAGACTTATTTTCTGTTCTCCCTCTAAAACTTTCAGTGCCTCTTATTAGTTACATATTGAATTCCAAACGTCTTAACTTGGCATTTAAAGCCACTCATTATTGAGCTGCAGCCTAAATGTCCAAATTTATGCCTACTTTTCCCCTTCCATGTAACCCGAATACCAACCAAATGGAGCCAGTCATTAGTCCCCATTCAAGAGCTGTTCTTTCTCATAGTGTGAAGTGTTCATCCAGTCCATATCTTTTTATATAAGCCCCCATTCTCCTCAGAATGCCACTTTAAACGCTAGCCAGCTTGAATTCTCTCTCTCTTCTTATATTATCACATCTGTAAGTTTTATGGACTTTATAATTTCTACCCTATTTTGTGGCTTTTATATGTAGGTGTTATATGCCCTTTTTGACTCTATGCCATTTGAGCCAGTCAACAGATCTCCTTGGGCCTTGACTCCATGCCTCTTAACACAGTGCTTTGCATATAGCAGAGCTTAGGAAATATTTATAGGGGTTTTAAGTACATAGGAACACATATAAAAACCAGCAGCATCAAATGGTTTGTCCATTTAAGACTATGGACTCTATGGCAATGGCCCTCATATTTCTTTAAGGGCGTTCAGAATTTGGAAATTTTTATTCGTATAAAAACCTAATGGTTGTGCATGTGATTCAGTAATTCAGCATTACAGACTAAATTATTATAGAACCATGAATAATTGGGATACTCAGGAAATAGGGTGTTCTGAATAATTTAATTTTCTGGTTAACTTGGAGTTAGGCAGAAAATCTTCTTTGTTTCATTTCTTGTTGAAAAATTCTTTCTAAATATGCTAATTTCTGATCTTAGGCAAAGAGCATCATTAAAATTTTCTTTGATGAATGAGGATATTAGAATGCCTCTGGGTAATTATTACATACCTTAATTCTCATTTTATATTACCACATATGAACAAAAAAAGGTTTTGAGTTTGGATTGTATCTCTAAGTTTCTTTTCTTTTTCCTATATTTAGCCTTGGATATTATTTTTGGATGAAAACAAAACCTGATTTATATTTTTATACTCTTCACCATAGAAAGAGACAGAGTATGTACTTGTCTTAATGAGTACATTCTTCACTTTCCTTTTTAATTTTTTTACTTTTTACATTTATTTATTTTTGAGAGACAGAGCACGAGTGGGGGAGGGGCAGAGAGAGAAGGAGACACAGAACTGAAGCAGGCTTCTGGCTCTGAGCAAGTAGCAAGCATTCAGCAGAGCCCAAAGCGGGGCTTGAACCCATGAACCATGGGATCATGAACTGAGCCGAAGTCGGACACTTAACCGACTGAGCCACCCAGGCGCCCCACATTCTTCACTTTCAATTGACTATTTCCACAGTCTTTTGCTATATAATTATTGGTAAAATTTTAATTCCATCATATATGCTATATTTATAACTTCATTAGTATATCAATATTTGTCAAACTTATGATATATTTAGCATATGTGTATTTATTGTTTAGCCTTTGATTCAACTTTTTCCCTTCATAACAATTTCTGTTTTTAAAACCTGTCTGAATTGTATGTAGTTTTGAATTTGTAATTTAACTGCTTTACTCTGACATTATTCTTTTGTCTGCTACTTTTTCAGACGTTTTTGCAAATCACAATAATTTTTAGATAATATCAAGACAGTGGGGGAAATAAAAAGGCAGTAATCATGAACACCAAAGATTTTGTAGTTCTTCCATGGGGGAAACCTGGAAATTCCGTAAAACTAAAATACAAGTAAGTATATATATATTTATTACTTAAATAAAAATAATTGCTAACATTTCTGTAATTTAAAGTATTTTTTTATATGAGGCTGTGTAGAGTTGAACTTAAATTTTTGAGTTCTTTCCTCCATTTTCTTTACATCGGTGCATTTTTATCTATAAGAGAGTAGGTTTGAAATATTTTAAATCCCTAATAGTTTAAAAAATGAGGACTAAAATTATTTCTGCCACAATATCAAAATGAAAAGTGATAAATGAACTTTGGGTTTATTGACTATTGAAGCAGTCGAACAGAAAGTTACAAATAGTTTTGTGACACTTATTCAGAATTAAAAAGAATCACCCTAAAGAAACTGAAAGACCCTGAAATTTACAGAGACTGTTGGGCTGAGAGACCTTTAAATAGAGAATAGAGGGTACTAACTATCCCTGCACTTCACCTATTAAGGGACAGTATGTTTAATTCATCTTTGTCTTGGAAGGGTACCATCTGTCTTGGATTGCCTTGTGAATGCATTCAGCTAGAACCAGGCAATTCTGGTATCTTGGGAATTTTATGACATGGCAGGGGTATGGGAAGTTTCAATATACTGCTTCCCTTTGAGATCATCTAGTGTCACTGGAAATTCCCAAGGCCTTCCTCTCAGAAATCAGTAAGGGTCAGTCAGTCTGGGTTGGGGACAGACTGTCAATTAAAAAATTTTTTTTAATGTTTTTATTTTTGAGAGAGAGAGAGAGAGAGAGAGAGCAAGATGCGGTGGGGGGAGGGACAGAGAGAGAGGGAGACACAGAATATGAAGCAGGTTCCAGGCTCCAAGCTGTCGGCACAGAGCCTGACGCGGGGCTCAAACTCACGGATGGTGGGATCATGACCTGAACTGAAGTCGGACGCTCAACCAACTGAGTCACCCAAGTGCCTCCAGACTGTCAATTTTTAATCTGTTTTGAGTTCCCTGAATCAGATCAACAGTCCTGTGGTTATTCAGTGTCTTCAGACTTTCCTAATTCTTCCTTCACTTTTGAGATAACTGTGTGTAACAGCATGTGTAAGCTGGAAAATGTTATACAAATATATGGCAATCTCAGTACAGTTCACCCTTGAACAACAACAAGGATTGGGGACACTAACCCCCTAGAACAGTCAAAAATCCACACAGAACTTTTGACACCCTCAAAACTTAACAACCAATAGCCTACTCTTGACTAGAGACCTTATGGGTAGTATAAATAGTCAATTAATGCATATTTTGTATGTTATATGTGTTATATAATGTATTCTTACAAAAAAGTAAGCTAGAGAAAAGAAAATGTTATTAAGAAATTCATAAAGAAGGGAAAAGACAATACCGTACTGTATTTATCAAAAACAATTGTGTGTAAGTGGACCCATGCAGTTCAAACTCCTATTGTTCAGTATCATCTGTATTATTTTTACCATTTTTTGGTGGGAGGGAGAGCAATCCCATTGTTACTATTACCAATTTTCCTTTTTTTGTGTAAAAAGAAAAGGGGACGTACATAATTTGATTATGGTCATATGTTTCAAGTCTGTGTTTATATACTCATAAACCATTCATCCAAGAAACATTAATTGCATGTATTCTACACACTGTGATAGGGAATGGTGGACATAAAAGTAAGAAGACACAACCTTTGCTCTCAGGTAGCTTGTGGAGGATGTGAATAGATAGAATCACATTTACAGTATGTTGTGAAGCATGGTATGATGAGAAAGCATAAACTGCTGGGGCAGGGGTGAGGAGGTCACCAAGCTTTGCCTGAAAGATGCAGTTATTTGGGTAGTTACTGGGGAAAACTTGTGCAAAGGCACAGAGGCCACATACTTTGGGAACTTTCAGACACATGCAGCAATTTTGGGACAGAGAACAGAGTTGGAGAGAAGGGAAGGATTGTATAGATAGTAAATTAACCTCTATGCCACACTAAGGAGTTTGGAATTTATTTTGGAAGGGAGGGGAAATCACTGTTTCATGGCCTTTAGGTCTCTGATCCACGCATGATCAGCAACCTACAAAAGCTAGGACAGGAACACCCACTCTATGTTAATATCTTTGGAGTTCCCTTTCTTACCCTTTCCTTATTCCAAGCCTCTGCTCATTTGATACTATCTTAATGATTATCTTGACCTTGTCTGATATTTTGGTGTTCTCCAACATTTGTCTTCCTCTTTCCCAGCCCTCAGCTCATTTCAGTAGGTTATTTCTGGCCCTTGCATTTGTTGGGTTGACCTGGTTTCTGCAGGATCAACCTTAGTTTTCCTCAGTGGTCTTACCTGAACCACATGCCCCTCCCCTCCCCCCCCCCCCCCCGCTCCACCCCACTCTGTGTCTGAAGCTGTTTCCAGGAGGAACACATGTCTTATTTCAGACTCATAGCATCCCATCAACTTGAACAGTTGGTCAGTAAGCTGGTTTTTTCTTTTTTTTTTTCCGGTCTCATTCCTTTCCTCTACCACAGTGGGGACTTCAAAAACATTAAAAGTTTTCTAAGCAAGTGAGTAACACAATCACATTTGTACTCTTCAAACTCTTCCTCTGGAAGCCATGTGAAAAGTGTTGTGGGCCATTGAGACTTTGGGCGGGGAGACCAGCTCAGGTATCAATCCTAAACTATGTCCCCATTCCATTGCAAAGTGATCTAGGCATCATTATCCTCCTGGTTGCCCGAGTAAGAACCCTATGATTGTCTTAGATTCTTTCCTTTCTCTTTCCTGGTGATTCCCCTGCTTCTGGTCAGTCTCCAAGTCCAGTTAATTCTATTTCCTTAGAGTTGTCAAATTCTCCCATTTTTCTCTCCATTGTCTCTATCCAGTCAGACCAGCATCATCTCTCTATTATTAGGCTTCTTGAAATAGTATCCCAACTGGCGGCCTTGACTTGCCTTTCAGCCTTACAGCCTCTAATTTTCCATTCTGTAGTCAGAGTGATCTTTCTAAAATCAATTCTGTTAAAAACCTTTGATGGTTCTCATCACTTACAGAATACAAATCCTCATCATGGCCTACATGGCCCTTCATGATGTGGTCACCCTCCACATCAGCAATTCCATTTCTTGCCACTTTCCCCTCCTTCACAGAATGCCTGGTCACATGGAACCTCTGGTGCCTTGACCCACATATCACCTGTTTCTCCCTGTGCCCACACTTTTCTCTCTTCTTAGAACATTGCTCTCACCACTTCCCTTTGACTTCCCCAAGGTCCTTTCATCCCTGAGGCTCAGCTCAGACCTCACTTTCTCCAGGAACTGCTCTTGCCATCCCTTCTGCTGGGCATGTGCCCTGTGTGTTCAGGTACCTCCAGGTACTTCTCCAGTGACAGCACCATTATAACCATATTTCGTTTACCTTCATGTGTGTCTGTGTTCCTCTCTGTACTGGAATCTCCACTGGGTCTCATATCCTCTCACCTCCTATTACATGTCCTGTCACCACAGTCCTTGTTTGTACTAAGGGCTGAAGTACTCCTTGTGGAATGGATAAAGTGAAAATAGTGCCTCTCCATCAGTATCTTTACCAGCTTCTCTAAACCCACTGGCAGAGTGGTTTGCCTCCTTTAACTTTCCATGTACCTCTCTGGATTGTGTCCGCTTTGGTGCTTGCTTTTTGGTGACTGTTTATATAAGTTAGTGGCCTTTTCTCATTTCCATTATTCTTATTTTGATTGCTTGTCATTGAATCCTTGGGGACGCACACTACTTGATTATAGTCAAACACTGATGTAATAACGATGAAAGAGATTTAAACTCATGATAGATAATAAAAGCTAGAGAACTAGGTTGGCATAGACCTATTGAACACAGTAACTAATACTGACAAGAGACCAGAACTGTAAAATGAAGAAAATGGCTTGTGTCAAATGTTCGATGAGCTTCAGGTATTATTATCAAAATCTCTTGCACAAGAATCTGTAAGGGGGCTCTCGTCTGTCCTCAAAAAGTTCTTTTTTTACTGCTTTCTTTCAGAGGAAACAATAGGTGAGACTTGGCCCAGTTCACATTCAATCCCTTTAATGTAATAGCTCCTGTACAGAGGCCCTCAATGGGTACTTTCTCCCTAATAGGCCCTAAACAGGCTCTGCTTTCTCCCTTTCTTTTTCTTTCTTTCTTTCTTTCTTTCTTTCTTTCTTTCTTTCTTTCTTTCT